>NW_011888791.1:15111729-15170234 GCF_000151845.1 Pteropus vampyrus | reverse complement strand
GTACTGCCCCCACCTTGCGCCCAGGATCTTGACATTGTTATTTGCTTGTTGATTTGTTTAGTGACGGCTGGATTAGTTATCTGCTGCAAACTAGCTGGCATCTAGTTTCGTCTGTATCTTCATAGAATCTAAGAATTTTCTCCTAGTTATTCACCACAGTCTCCACTGATTTTGAGAGCATCTTCAGCTTGGACTTTTCTACCTCTGCTGCCAATGAAGTCAGTTCATTTGGAAAGAGATTAGGAGCTATGTTTTATGGCCTTCTTTTCCCCCTTGGCAAAATTTCTTAATCAGAGCTTTGAAGTGGGGGAGTAGGGAAAGTGCATTTCTCTCTGAGTGACACCCCTACTTCGGGAACTGAGTATTTGGTAGAAGAGGGGAGCAGTAGCCTTGGATCTTCTTGGCTCACCTCTTTTGCGTGAAACCACTGCCTTTTGAGCTGGGGAAAGGGTGATTAGTGCACTAGTATTCTCATTGGCACCAAGCCTGAGGCAGAGCCTCCATTTCGTTAGTGGGGGCTGATGGAGGAAGGGAGCCCCTACCAGTCAACTGTACTCACCTGAAACTTAATAATAGACAACTTGTGGGCAGGATGAGAAGTCCTAATTGATGTTCTGTTCTTCCAGGAAGAAAGCCCTCTTATTGGGAGCTGGGGGTAGACGAAGTCCTGTGTTCTTGGCAGTATGAGTCTGGAGTTGAGTTTCTACCTCACTTGGCTGGAAAGGCAGTGGGAGGGAGTGATCTTGGTTCAGTTATCGTGGACTCTTGCTTCTCTTATCCAATTTTATATATTTTCTTGAGTAAATGTTTCTTCATTTGTGGTATGCCTTGAGGAACATTTCCAGAGACTTTAAGTGTTTTTGATAATTTTCACCAGTTTCATTGAGAAGTGGGTCCACAGAATTTCTCGTGCTATTTTGCTGGAAGTGCATATCCACTCTTAAAATCTTTAATTACCTTGTATATAGTGTGTTGCCGTTAGAATTTATTTGAATTCGTAGGCTTAAACTAACAGGGCAATAAGAAACCTGTCTAATATTTTCTCACTGGGAGGCAATGTGAGTAGTCAGCAGCTCAGCTTTTCTGACTTGATCCTATGATAATCACTGCGCTTTGACAAAAATTTAACTCTCATTGCACTTCAGGTTCCGTGAGTATTTAAAAAAAGATAACATTTGCCTCATCTATATTCAGAGTTGTTTTTGAAAATTAAATGAGATAGTATATATGAAAACATTGAAAATGATTAAGAACTATATGCATGTAAGGTAGTAATAGTTAACAAAGCAGATATAATAGGTTGCACAAGAAATCTTACTCAAGAGGCAATTTTAGAATCCATTGGAATTTGACAAGCCATGACTAATTTAAAAATTTTCTCTATAGTTCTTACTCAAGCTTCATTTTAGAGTTTATGAGATTAACTTGTTTGATGGCTCCATTCCTAAAATAGTCATTCTAGAGTTTTAAAGTTATGTTTTCTTGGTAGTAGTTCATGTCTTCCAGATTACAGCGATTTTTAGGCAAATAAGAGCTGCAATCATATCACATATTAATGTAATATAATATATAATAGACATTTAATATATTATTAATGTAATATTTAATATTATATTAATATGAGTTTCCAGTAGGAAACTTATACACTCAGCTTGAAGTTGACAGCTGACATTTTTCTTCTAAATAAAAGTTTTACAAAAAAAAAAATCTAGTACAATTCATGAAGAATTTATAATTAGCAAATAGGAGTATCCATGTTAACGAAGTGAAGAAGACAAAACAATAGCAATTAAATCTTTTGCTAAAAAAGGTACAATTTATTTATTTTTTGATAGTTTTTCATTGCTGCCTGAATTATAAATGTCTTCATCTGGTTTATTATTTTTACATACATATGTTAATAATAGTCACTATTTTTCTTTAAGTCTGTAGCTTAATATAGACTTCTGGTGATAAAGAAACGTACAATAATTTTTTTTCTTCCTAAATAGTATTTCTTTTTTTTGGAGGGAAATTTTAAACATTAATAAATGCATTATAGTTTACTTCAGCCCTGAGGATTTGTCCTCTGAATCTGTTTTTGGTCAGAATTAATTTCCATTTCAAAAAAGATTTTTAAAGCTTACAGCCAACATCCATCAGTTTTTTAAAAAATCGAGATAAGAACACTTAACATGAGAACTCAACAAAATTTTAAGTGTACAATACGGCATTGTTAACTATAGGCAAAATGTGGTAAAACAGATCCCTAGAACTTACTCATCTTGTATTACTGAAACTTTGTACCCACTGAATGAACAACTCCCCATTTTCCCCCTTTCCCTAGTCCCTGGCAGCCACTATTCAACTCAGCTTTTATATGTTGGATTATTTTAGATACCTCATACGAGTGGGTATTTGTCCTGCTGCGACTAGCTCATGTCACTTAACATAGTATCCTGAAGCTTCATCCATGTTGTTGCATTTGTCAGGATTTCCTTTTTTTTTTTAAAGGCTGAATAATATTCAATGTATGTGTATACCACATTTTCTTTAGTCATTTGTCAATGGATGTTAGGTTGTTTCTACATCTTGGCTATTGTGAATAATACTACAGTGAAGATGGAAATAGAATACTTCCTTAAGATTCTGATTTCAGTTCTTTTTGATAAATATCCAGAAGTGGGATTGCCATGTTGTATGGTATTTCTATTTTTAGTTTTTTGAGGAACCTTTATAATGTTTTCCATAATGGTGGCACCATTTTACATTCCCACCAACAGTGCACAAGGGCTCCAATTTTTCCACATCCTCACCAACACTTTTTATCTTGTTTGTTTGTTTTGTTTTTGGTAATAGCTATTCTAGCAAATGTTAATAACTGAAGGCAAACCTGGCTTCCTTAATGTGAAGAGCAGACTTTCCATTTTCTGTTTGCTTCTAATGCATCAAAAATCCGATAGAACAAAGGAATTTTGAAAAGATATTATCCTGTATTATGTAGTAGATTTGTAAAACAGATCCAATTAAGAAAAAAAAAAGCTTGACATTTAAAAGATTTAAGAATAATCTTAATCCAGTTTCTCTAGCATATACTTGATAGAAAAGAAAAGGAGACTTAGATTTTTTTTATATTATGGTAATTCTTTCCCTTAAGATTTTGCCTTAGATGTGCCTTAAGAATAAACATATTTCCTGTAATTCCTTTACCCTTTGGTTTAGTTTTGATTAGGGTTCCTCAAATACGTGTATATGTGTATATACATAGATATTTTAAAAATTTGATTATGCACGTAATTGTTACCTATATAAATGGGCTAATGCTTTTTGTAATATAGTCAGAACTTAAAATTATCTGGGCTCATTTTTCAACTGCCAAATTTTAAAAAGGAAAAGGATAATGTGTTGTAATAAGGCTACTAGCAAATGGACAATCTCATTCATTGCTGCTGAATATATATTGGTAAATTTTCTGATGTAAAGTTTTGCAGTCCGAAGGAAGAGTTTTCCAAATGATTCTATTTTTGGCCTAGTTATTTCACCATTAGGAAGTTAAGCATTTGGGAAATATGCTTAATATTTTGTTGCAGTAAATGAGGAAAACAGGATAGAGAAAGTATAACAATGTTTTAAAACATATTTGCTCAAGGAAAAATATACTAATATATGTTAATGATAATTATGGGTGGTTGAAAATAGGTGACTTAAATTTTCTTTATACTTTGCTCCATTTTCTAAGTGTTCTATAATAAACAGCCATTACTTTTATAACCTAAAAGTAAGTTTAAAAACAAAAGTAAAAGGTAGCAAGTCTTAATATAAGGAAGAGATGGATACTTAAATTTTTAGAGATGAAAAAGTAAATCAACTTGAGTTTGTATCATAAATTGGAAGTCTTGAAGACCCAAGATCTCATCCCAGTTCTTCTCTTACTGGGATGATGGTAGTGGTAGTGATGCTGGCAGTGGTGGCTGAGTTCCATTGTAGGCTCTTGAACCATCTGTCCTTTTGATTCAGTAAGGTCAGTGTTTAAACAAAGAACACTATAAATTCATTCTGTGTAACTGTGTGTGATAATGATAGCTGTTATTCAGGAATCTTTATCCAGTTTCTCAGCTCTGGAGCAAGCTTGACTCTTTAGTAGTCATAGCCTGGATATTAGAATTATTCTCTTTAGAAAAAAATGCCCGTGGAATTGGTCCACTAAGAAATATATCCTTTCCTCCAAAAGCATGCTTAGTCTTATTCTGTATAGTTCTTTTCTGTACTATTTATACTTTCTTGGCCTTATCATTTACTGTGTGTTATAGAAACTGGTTTCATTCTTTATATTTCTGCACTGTTCATTTACTGTAAAAAACATAAGGTAAACTCTGAGATCAGAGTATCCTAAGCAGAGCCCCGAAAATAACCCTTATACCCACATAAAGGATGCCTCCTGCTCTAAATATAGAATATATAGCAGATTTGATCAGAGAGTCCGAAATATATAGTATCTTCTTAGTTGAATATATTTCTTTGCTTAGATATTCATTCCTGTATAAATAGAGACTAAGGAGCTATCTCACTGTGTGTCTTCTCAGGTGTACTAACACAGAAATTGGCATACCTGCTTTTCATGGGAAGAGCATTATTATATGTTTCCTACTCTCCGCTTTAGCGCATAATGCCCAGTCTTACAGATAGTCTTTATTTTTTTAAACTAACTTGGTACAACTTTATTTTTTAAACTAACTTGGTACAAATTTATTTTTTAAACTAACTTGAATAAAAAGAAGTTTGTAAGACGGACTGTGGTTACTCAAAATGACTCTTAGGTAAAAAAATTACCCTCCTTTAACCAGGAAGAAAAGGAAGTAACATTAACATTGGCAAACTGATCAGCTTTAGATATCAGAAAAGGAAGATACTTCCATTTCACCAACAGAGAAAAAAGAATTGTTTTCAGTGTCTACAGTTTTCATTCTTACAGATATTCTTGTATTGGCTTTTTAATACTCTTATAACCATTAACGTATCTTAGCTAAGACTATGGCAAGTTTATCTTTTTCTCCTCTCCCTGGGACCAGTATTAAAACAATTATTTATTTGATTGATTAAGGCTCTATTCTGCATTTTCTTTTAAAACAAAAATATTAGGGCAAGGAAGCATGCTAATATTACTGACTTTATCCATAGATGCAAACTGTCATCTATGTGGCAAGCTTCACAAAAGTATTCTGTGGACTTAGAGTACCAAGATCAGCTATGGAGATGTGCAGTGTAGACTGCATTCTGCCAGTGGTCCTGGCCTACCCAGTATACACCGACCTTCTCTTGCATTATATAGTCTAATCCCTTTATAATCCTTAAACAAAAAACTGATTGCCACTTACTGGTTACTTGTTTCCCCACTAATAGTGTTCATTTGATATGCTGTTATCCTGCTTAATTTCTCTGGATCTTGATTTCCCCACCATACTATAAGTGTTTTGTTTTATATGATTTCTTAATGTCTCTTTCCATTAACTGCACACTTTCTCTGATGTGCTTATGAACAATAGAGACAAAACAGCATGACAGGAGAAAGGCTGGCTCTGAATCATCAATTCTTAAATAACTAAGGCTGTGACTTAATGACTCCATTTCAGTGGCTGCTGCTTTTTTTAGTTATTCCATGGGCTTAAGGTGATGGTAGTTATATGGGTGAATGTAAAATATCTTTGTGGAATTCTAGCTATAAACATTTAAATTTTTTATTGGATTGTAATCTGTTCGTAGCATTATCTATAGAATATTCTATGTGCCCACCAAGTATTGACTACTTCATTCTGGTCTAAATATATAGAATGAGTTTAGGTATGAATGTTGATAACCTGATTTCTTATTGCAGACAAAACTTACCTGGGGCCCCTACTTATGGTTTTACGTGCTTCGTGCTGCCACATCAACCCTCTCAGGTATCATTTCTCTGTATGAATATTGTATAACTACTATAATATGCTCCAGGAGCTCCGCCAAATTGAGTGTTTCAAAAATGAAGGAGAAACAGTAGGGAGTTGATCACTCTCAAGCTGGCTAGCGTTGAAAGAGATTAGTCTAACTTGTACTTCACCTTAAAACATTCTTCAGCTTCTGGTTGTGTGTGTGTTTTTAAGCACTGAAAATGGCTATATTTAGACAACGATTTTCATATTCTGAATATTTTCTGTTAGCAACTATTTTGTTATTTTATCATTTGATTTCTTACTGATTTTGTTATTTTGTTTGACTGCTTATTCTAAAGCCTGTAGTTACAATTTATTTTCTTTCATTAATATTTCATTTCTTGAGATATAACTAAGTCTTATTTGAAAGAAATTAATTACCAATGTATGACTTAATCATGCTAACTTTAAGATTAGGTTTTAAATCACAGTTTTCCTCTCTTTCCAATTTTAACTCCCTCATAGCTTCTATCACTTTCTGCTGCTTATTAGATCTAATTTTGAATAGTAATTCATTCAGCAACATTTACTGAGCACTCAGTATATGCTAGACAGTCTGGTATAATGAAAAGAACATGAGCTTTACATTCAGACCTGGATTGAATTTTGGAACAGTTTTGTCAGCTTGCCAAATTCTTCAGCCTCTGTGAGTCTAACCTTTCACAGTGCCTGGCATGTGGCAAGCACCCAGTGAATGTTATAGTACAAGTCATTCTTCTCCTCCAGCCCAGTGTTATTCCAGCACTCTTAGAGTATACTTTTTTTTTTTTTTAAAGAAATAGACATGTAACAAATAATACCTGGTGATAAGTGTTATTGGGGGTATTATAGGGAGCCTGTAAGAAACTATAAGTACTTCTTGGGGCAGTCAAGGAATTATATGCAGAAGAGACTACTGAATGTTCATAATCTCTCTGAGGGCAGGGACTATATAACTTTTGTAATTCAATGTGCTTTGCACATAGAAAGTGCTCAAGAAATGTTTATGGAATTGTGTAAGCCTTTTAACTTTCATATCTTTAGTGTGTGACTTTCTTGGAGAGAAGATTGCATCTGTTTTGGGCATTAGCACCCCAAAATACCAATATGCCATTGATGAGTATTACCGGATGAAGAAAGAGGTATGTCTCCTTTTTACATTTTCTTGATTCAGTTTGCTTTGCTGTGGGCTTGATGGGTTGTATAACAAACACAAGTATCCTCTAGGTACCCAAAAGAGCTCCCTTACACTAGGCATTTTATTCCAGAATCATTAGTTTGTCAAATTAGGATATAGAATTTTTTAATACTGAAATTTCTCTAGGATCTATGTGTAAAATTATGCTATATTCCATTGTGCTAGGTGCTATGGGAGATGCCTTATATGTGTTATTAATCTTCATCTCCCTCTGGATTATTATTCCAATTTTAAGATGAGGAAACAAAACCCAGTCTTTGTACTTAGGACACATAGATTGAATGTAGAAGTAGAATGAGTTTGACACAGAGAAAATTACAAGTACTAGAAGTGTGTGTCAATTGTTGGTTGAGGCACAAAGACGTGAGGCAATTCTGTCTGTAGTGAGGTCTTAGGGTAGGGGTGAAAAGAGTTTAGCCTTAAACAATGAGAAAGCTATAGCACTTAAGAGCAGGGGCCCAAGAACCAAAGGCTCTGAATTCAAATTCTGGCTCTGCCACTTCTAACTTTGTACTTTAGGCTAGATACCTAACCTCCATAAGTCTCAGTTTCCTCATCTTTATAATGAGGAAAATTGCAGCATCCATGCACAGGGGTTGTTCTAAGGATGAAATAAGTTAATATGTAAAATAGAACAGCACCTATTATTTATTGGTGAACATGAAATAAATATTAGAATCTTTTATTCTTCTTTCAGCAAATGAGGGCAATTCAGATAAAGTTAGAATATAGAGGCATGAAGATACGTTGTGTTTAGGGAAATGGAAAGAATACTACTGTATTGTCACTGGAGCATAGAGAGTACAACAGGGGTGTGGCTGGAGATGAATCTGGAAAGGTCAGCTGACTTTATGTGGTTTTTCAAAAATGTTTGATAAACGCGTTTCTATTATCATGACCAGCCTTGTGTAGAGCCTCACTGCCCCTTTGTGACAATTGTAATGGCCTCCCTAATAGTCTTCCTCATTCACTTTCAAACAAGCTCTAGATTAATCTTCCTGACGGGTTACTCACTCTCTACCGTCTGCTCATACTGCAGGGACCAATACAAATGCCATCTCCTCCTTCTGGAACTAGAAGTTATTTACCTTTTTAGATCTCTATAGTACTTTTTTTTGTCTTCATGCTATTTTTACATGTTTTAATTTTCTTCCTAGACTGTAAACTTTTTGAGGCCAGGGACTGCCTTATCTGTATACCAAGTTCTTACGGGAACACTAACCATGCTACGCCATTTAGTGTATAGACCACCCTATTCCACTGAATGGACCAACACCTTATGATTGAAGTGATATAGTATTAGCTAATTTTTAAATTTAGATTAGAATCCGAAAAGATATAGCCTATCAAATTTAAACATGCTGTATCATGTTTTAAAAATAACGTCACTTTTCTTAAAATGTTATACAGTAGTTTTCAATTTGGAAATGGGGACGTATGGCTTAATTAGACCAAATTGAATTGTACATGATACTGTTTTGGTTAAAAAAAAAAAAAAGCACAAGCTGTTGAAAATGAGGGAACAAGTATTATTCCTTTGGGGCATTTCTATTTCAATTTTCTTGATATTTCCTCTTTTTAGGAAGAAGAAGATGACGACGAAAACAGGATGTCTGAAGAAGCAGAAAGACAATACCAACAGAATAAGCTACAGGCTGATTCCATTGTTCAGACAGATCAGCCAGAAACAGTAGTATCCACTTCATTTGTGAATCTCAATTTTGAAATGGAGGGAGATTGTGAAGTAATAACAGAAAGCAAACAAAATCCAGTCTCTGTTCCACCATAGAATGAAATGAATATCAAACTTCAAACTCTAAGGTGGTTTTTATACCAGGAACTTTCACATTCTCTATTCAGTGGGACTTAATACAGTTATTTATATTTTAAATTATCTGGAAAGGGAAAGATGTTTCTTTATTCTTAGATCTATTTAGCAAAAGTCAGATCTGAAATTAGGAATATTTGTACCATGCTTTTATTGTGTATCATATTAGTGCTTTGGTTTTAAAATCTTTTTAAAAAGTTGACATTTTACAACCCTGCCGATTAAGAAGAGTTAAATTATCAGTTGTCTGTGTTTGTAAGGAAAAAAAAATAGGTAAGTTGCTGATTAAGGCTGATTGAAACTGATAATCCTATTCTGATTAAAATGTGTTTTTCCCCTAGGTTTCCTCATGATATGTCTTACATTTATATACTAACCATTAATTTCATAATTAAGGATGGTTCACTGAGTGTAATAAAAAGAACAAGATAAAAGCACTTTGAATTTTCTTTCCTTGAGAATCACTATTTTATGGAAAGGTGATTGAGTTTATAACACCAAATATTAAGATGTTTCTATTTTTTAAAGCAGGTTACTTAATCTTGTATTTTCAGTAGTTATTCAAATTCACTGCTTTGAACATGTTAAAAACACTATTGAATGAATTTATTAATATATTTGTATTCAAGTGGTAATAACACTTAGTGATTTTCCACATGGTATCCTAGTTGTGTCACTCATTCAGCTCTCAGTGCCTCCTATGGGTCAGATAGTTGTGGGGAGGAGAGTAGCACTGGGGACAGATGAAGACTTAACCCTTTAGGGGCTCACTGTTAAATATTGTACAAGGTGCGGTGGTAGCATAATTAAGGTACTTGTCATTCACTACTTCAAAATAACAACAGTAAAGTTTCCTTGACCCGGGTTGGCCATCTCTCTACCCACTGTGCTGTTAGCCAACCTTCCAACAGTATGGGATAAACTAATTGTGAAAATATTCTTAAATATGTTCAGAATCTTATGAGGTATCTGTATGACTTCACTTTATACCTAACATGGGTAAGAATGTGCGGCATATTTCAGATGCTGCTGCTCTTAAAAGCCTGTTCACAAACTTAGAGCTTTGAAAGATTGTTTATAGCCTTCTAAACAGCATGAAGCTTAAATGTATCTATATTAAATACAAAGAAACTCACAACAGGTACAGTTAGCCTATTATGGACCACTGTTATTAATGAACGTGAACATCTGGCCACTAAGTTCAGTTCTTTAACCGAAATTTGCAGGATTCATGAAAGGTAATTCTTCATTAGGAGTCTTTGGAGTCATGGTATTGTGGTTCTTGGCATATGATGGGAATCTTTTTAGTCATGAGTGTAAACTATATAATTTAGTACTTCAAGGAATAATTATCAGAGTATGTAATTAATGTCATCATAAGTTATAGTTTGCCAGTAGCTCTAACATATGTTAACTAGACATCTTCCCTCTAATTTGTTTTTAACTTCATTTGAGATAGTACCTCCAACTCAGATATTTGATTATCCATGGAGGCATGCATATCAAAAGGTGATCTGTATCTTCTCTCCCTGGAGCTACTAGATCTAAAAGAGAAAACTAGAAACTTTTCTGATTGTAGTATAAAGAAGATAATGACTTATTAAGGTATTATATTTCTTGAATTTTACTTTCTCTACTTGTCAAACAGTGGCGAGTTTGTAATGTTTATTATAGTGATTCACTGTGCCTTAAATTTTTATATTTTTATTTATGCAAACTAAAATTTCCCATAAATGCATTAAATTGTTTTGTCTTATTTTTAAGCCTCTTTCAGTTTTTCTTCCTTTCAACCCTCTTAATATTTACTGTTCTCTCTGGATCATAGTTGATAAAATTCTATCTTCTTCTAATCTTTCATTTTGTTAAATCATAACAGTATAATTGAGAATCTTTACAGTGAATTAACAAAATGGAGTTTAGTTTTATAAAATGTAATCCTAATACTGATTAACAAAACTAGACAAATTTTTTTACCAATGATTTTAATTAAAGTAAAATATTAACTTGAATATTTTATTGAAACATCCTATTAAAAGAAACACATCTAAACATTTCTAACCCCAAAATAAAATGGCTTTAAAAATGGGAAAGTCTATAATCTTTGATATATATACTTTAGTAAAAGACTCAAGGTTAAATGACATTTATAATTTAAACTATCCTTCAAATATTCAAATTCCTAATGACTAATGTCAGAAATATTCCATGAAAACTTCCTTTATTTCTAAAGATTACACAATTAAAGTGGTCTCCTGCCTTGACCAAATCACACTTGCCATATTTGAGCTAAGTGGAACCAAATTTACCAATTTGGTCCTATTGCTTCCGAATGATTAATTCTGATAACGAGGACATTTGTTGTGTTCTACAGGCTTGAAGTGTTTTATTTAGACCATTTCTAAGGATTCTGCCTCAAAGATTTTACATGCAGCACTCAAGCTTATCTTAATGAATACAGTCTAGTCTTTGAGAGATCATGTATCATCAAGCTCTGCAGAGTTTTCACTGTCATTTGCAACAAGGGCTTCTCTGTTCTCATAAGTCCAAAAGCCATTCAGATCAATTAGAATGGTGGTGACTGTGTCTCCCTGATTACTGTTTATTAAATCCTGAAGAGAGATTTTCAAAGGATCTTTTGGTTTTACCATGTCAAAGATTTCATCCTGCAAGAGAAAAAAATCCAATGAAACAGATTTCTAATTCACTTAATTTCTATCACACAGCGACCTAAAATTCAGGGCTGGCACTAGAACTTATGTAAAATTTTTTGTTCCAGTTTTTTTCTTTGCCATTCAGCAGAAAGGCAGTCTCCTTTTCTCTGTGTACAATCACAGAATTTTATTGGAAGATTCATTAGGGCTGTGATAATTATCCCTCAGAGAAGAAGAAATGGAGGCTCGGAATTTAATTCAAGGTACATACCTAATTAATAGCTAAACTAGTAGTGTTATATGTTATGTTAACTAACTACTTATACTTTTCTGATGGTGGTAGTGAAGCAAAGCCTTGATTTAATTTAAGTGCAAACTCAGTTCAAAGTAAAAACTTAAATGCTTAAGAGCCAAGATTACAACAGAACTTCACTTCCAATATTGATGTCAACCTCTGGACCATACTAATTCTTTGGTATTAAGAATTAGTCATCCAGAATGACACTAAATTGTGCTAAAATTTACTGGAATAGATGGAAGAACCTCTTCTATATTGTGAAGTGTACTATATGAATGCTTACAAGGAATTAGTACATGTTTTCTAATCTTTTTGTATTAAAATTACTGAAAGTAGTAGTAGCATTTAAGGAGGCAAATTACATTTTTAAAAGAACAATTCAGGTAAATGAAATTTATGAACTTTTTATATGTTCGTGAAACTTCCTTTTCTAGATTGGTGGCAGTTTAAAATTAACAAGTTGCTTGTTGTGTAGTTTAATATTTGCCTCATTTAATATTAAACTAAAAATAGCCATTTATCTTATTTGGTTAAAATTGGGTTATTTTATTACATTATTCAACTTGAACCTGACAGTACTGGATACTCAGTGTTTTTCATAGCTGGTGAAAGTCTCAATATTAAAATGCTAAGTAGCAGCATGTGTTCCAAAAGTAGGAGACTAAAAAAAAGGCCCCAACCTAAATAGTTCCCAAGTTAAAAATTCAGTTTATAGTGGAACAGATTGCCAAAGGATGTATGCTATATTGATTCTCTTAATTTTCAAAAGAATGAATGCTTTCAATTAGAACACAAGGGTGACAATGCTGAAATCAAATTAGAAAAATCATTAGTCTAACTGCGGTCTAAGTTTCTAATCCTTGATTTGGTTCAGTACTTTATAGTTCATAAGTTGCTTTCATATAAAATTTCATTTACTGCAAATGATTATCTGATATCATATAAATTAAAGGAAAAAGTTAACCTTGACATCTTGAAATGAAACAGGATCTTGTCCGTGGATTTTCATTAGTTCCTGTATAGCCTGCATTTAGTAGAAATAAATTTGTAAATAAATAATATATACAAGTCTCCCCCAGCCCCGTCCCATGGCCCCTTTATAGTTCCACTTCCTTTTCTTTCTGGTCACAAGCCTCATCATTTTCACCAGTCTTACTAATATTCTCAACTTCCTTGACCTTGCTTCATACCTACTCAGAAAAGCCTAAACACCGGATCAGTGTAACCATCGACCTTTCTAGACCTACACGTTAGCTATTGAGAGCTTTAGAAAAAAAGTGTACAAGACTATACACAGATTACTGCTACTACATAAAAATGGTCTCCAATCTTAGATGAGCCTTCTTTTTTTCAACTCAAGAACAGCCAATCAGATGACCCTTTAACGTGAGCTAGCAAATGACCTCCTCCTCCCATTTTCCAGGAACACTGTTTATACCTTCACCATTCTTTAAGACACCCAATCCACCACCTTCCCTCCCACCCTATACTTTGCTTTCTACTTGACAGAAAAAAAATAGAGGTAAATTCCCCCTGAATTCCTCTTTTAAAACTTCAACAAAGTACTGAAGAAAATACAGTTGACTCTTGAACACTCAGGGGTTAAAGACACCAACCTCCCATGCAGTAGAAAATCCAAGTATAATTTTTGACTCTCCCAAAACTTAACTACTGATAGCCTGCTGTTGACCAGAAGATTTACCAATAACATAAACAGTTGATTAACATACTATGTGTTATGTGTATTATATATACTGTAGAGTAAGCTAGAAAAAAAATGTTAAAACCATAAGAGAAAATATATTTATTGTACTGTACTGTATCGATATAGGTTTGTCATCTGTTTATAAGATGAATTATCTGTTAGTGCCTACATCAACATTGTTTTATATGATACAAAACACTGTGGATGTTATTTATATACGTATCACCAACACTAGACATCAAAAATGAAAATACAGTTTGAAAAATTCATATTTTTAGGTATAATGATTCACATCGATAACGAAGCAGCAGCAATACGATTGCTTTATGGTAGCCTAGTATAACAGATAGGATTGCTTCATGGTAGTAAGGAAATCTCCCAAAACACTTCCAATATATTTACTGCAAAAATTCTGCATGTAAGTGGACCCACACAATTCAAACCTGTGGTGTTCAAGGGTCCAACTGTATGGTGATCCAGCTGGACAAATAAAATTTTAGGTGACAGTCATTCGCTGGAAAAAATGAAGCTTAAAATTCTTGGTAAATAGTCAACTAAATATGTTCTAAGTGCCAAATCTGTATATGGCCAGAGTGTACCACCCAGACCCAGCTCTATCACTGGGATATGGATGTACAGAGGCTCTATGAAGAGCCCAGGACTGCAGGGTTCTCAGCACCAGTAACTTTTTCCTTAGCCAATACAACCAAGCCTAAATAAACTTTGATAAAATAAATGCATGTACAAGATTTTCAATGTATTTAATAAATAAAATTTAACACTCAAAGTAGAAGATACTATAAAGAAATCTTTATGAAAAGAGGTTGAACATTTAATTACCAAAAGATATAGTTACTCTGTTTCCCTAAAACTGAATTTTCATTTAAGAGGTCTGCCTCAAGTGGGGGCATCCCTATAATGGGTTGGTATTATCTTTTCAGATTAGCCACTGATTTAAGCCCATTTTAAAAATGCAGCCTAATACTGGGATTGTAATTTATCTTAATATTTGCAGTCATTACTACCTAGATGATCATAATGGAAAGCTTTTTAAGGAATCTAACATGAAGTTATGAAATATGTACTATGAAACTCAAAAACTAGGTAAAGTTATAAGTACCAAAAAAGTTTGAAATGGAAAAGAAAAAGCCTCTAGGAAAAAGTGGTTTATGATAAAGATGTGAAAACGTAATTTTTGTTGTTAAAAAAATTATTTCTTCCTACTATTGATCTTAACAATATAAAAATCACACAGTCTTCTAAAAGCTAGCTATAGAAATGTGGTGATGGAGTGGAAAACTACTGTACAAAACTACTCCATTAAGTAGAAAAGTCAACATTCAAATTGAAGAATGATTGGTCTTAAAGGGGCTTTTATACCCACTGCATCTGGATACTTATCAGATAAGATACAATAAAATTCCACTACAGACCTCATGTTATTCACTGAGACCAACTAAGGCACAAATTAACTACTTCAGCAATCTATTTCACAGTAAAATGCAGCACACACTTGTAGCCAGTTTTCAAGTTATTTTTACTTATTTTTTGCAGCATAGCAATTAAAAGAATTTATAATTACCAAAGTCTACAAACTCTTATGGAAAGGAGCTACCTTTTCTGAACTGTTTATTTAATGCTTTGTGATTGTACACACTAGTTTTTGATCACAAAAAGCACAGGATTTCTCACAGATATTTTTATCTGCATTGGCTAGTATAGCCCCTGACATATTTACACATTTTTTTGGTATTCGATATCTAATCAAATCAGCATTGATTTAGCCCATTTATATTTTTAAAAAACAGGACAACAAAATTAAAAACAGACTTGATTTCCTTCTGAAATCTGTTACGTAAATCCTTTTGTTGAATTTAGATATCACAAGTTAGGTAAAATTATCAGTGAGTAGGTAGTTTAGACCAAATGGTATAACATATCTTAAGGAACAATGACTCATTTACACAATGAGACTTACCCGAAAGAAGTAATTAAGGGAAAAGACATTCAGATATCCTTTGTTTTCAATATCAAGCAATTTGAAAATATATTGCAGAGCTGCAGGTTCTTTTCGGTTTTCTAATGCAAGAACAAAATCCAGGTAGGTCTTATAGTCCTATAGAAAAGAAATGTTCTTTACAGGCCTTATTTGGAATTAACTTTTCAAGTGAGTATCTGATGAAGCTATTTTGCAGTCAAAGGTGTCAAGTTATTTTTAATATGAAATGAGAAACCTATTTGTATACTTAATGTTGGTTGCTAGGAATTCTTTGTAGCAGTTAATCTGTACAGGAGTGTTTGGGGCACAGTTCATTTTCTTATGAGAGAAATTTGCTGTGTTAAACCATAATTTTCTTTTACTATGCTTTTAAAATTGACAAAACAGTGACTAAGCTATCATACATTGCCACTAAATTTATATCTTCATTTCAGTGTGGTCATTTTGAGAAAAAAGTTTATCTGGAATGAAAAGAATATATTTAAATAGCTGTTTGGAAATATTGTTTAAAAGTTTTAAATCTAGTCACAGTTTACTTTTTTTGCATAGTGAAAAGAAGTAAAATACTTGGGAGAGTCACTTAGAAGAGTTTATAGTCTTGGAAAGATTTTTTAAGTCTAAGATTAAGAATTCCTTTCTGCATAAATTATAGCATAAAGAGCTTGAGAGCTGTGGCTTCATCATGGTCTAACTCCATGCACAGGTGTAGCTTCTGATTTTCTTTATTCTCCAGAAGTCAATATAAACTCACTAGTCAGCTGTGGGACTCATGAAAGCTTCTGCGCCTTTTCTCCCTTTTCCTTTTCATTTGGTTAACAATGGTGTTATTTAGAAAACTACTATCAAAGCTAAATGATAAAACCTAGAACCCTGATTCTCTTCTAACAATATAAACATTTCTTAAGCATCATTGTTTGGAAAATTTATCAGATCCTTAACACATTTTTAATAGCAAGAATGGTAATTTAAAAATACTATTTCGAATTTTCTTAAGTATTTTGCGATAAAAGGACAGGTACATGTTAGTCAATCTTTAGCTACTAATATAGCCACTTAGCGTAATACAACCTGATTTCTAGATTTAATTCATAGCATATGTGGTACTGTATCTGACCTGGTAATTTAATGGATGAACCATCCACTGACTATATGAAAAGTTAATAGCATTTGCCAATTTTTCAGTTTTTATTTTACTAGTCCACAATCCTTTACATAGGTACACAGACAGTGAAATTAACAAAATATTAAATTTTCTATTTGCCCTAAGTCCATAAGGGAAGTAATGTTGTCAAACAAATTTACTTTAAGATCAAAGGCTCCAAATCTCAAGTAATTTGATCAGTTCTTACATTAAGATACTGTTACACACTGATACAAAGATAATGCTGTATCACATGAAGAAAAAGGGAAATTGTGGGAGCCTAAATTCTTAAAGCTTATTAGCTTTAAACTACTACCATTTCTCCATCATAAGTAAGACACTCCTGGAAAACACGGTCTAAGAAGACATTGGTCATGGTTGCTGTTCCATAGCGGGAGAGTTCTTCTTTACTGAGCATGCCATTGTGATCCTTATCAAGATTCAAATACTGGCCTTGGAAGAAAGATGATAAAAAGACACTTATGACCAAATAAAATTCTAATTAAAAGACAAAAGAATATATCCTAACTAAAAGTTCTTTTTATTGGTTAATATTTTGATTGTTAGTGCTCCTAATGTCAGCTATTCATGCAATCTATATCAGAACAACTGTCAAGCCAGAACCAGTCCAAGAAAACCCATCATGAAGGCCATGGCCTTTGGGCTATTTCTACCATCATTATTTGCTTTCAGTTTGCAACCTTTTAGAACTTTCCTAGGATGCTAAATTAGATGGCAGTACAAGTCAACAAAAAGCACTGAAATGCTGGCACTTGAAAGAAGTCAAGGATGCCAAAATGAGTCAAGACTCCCAATAAAATAATGTAATAGACTAATGAAATTTAAGAAAAGAGAAACCAGGCTCTAGAACACCGTCCTCTGTGGACCCTAAGAGCAGCATTTCATCACAATGCAAGACTTATGAACATATTTGATGTTCATAATCATACTTATGAGTCAACAAGGAAGGATCAAATTACATTCTGTCTTCTATCAAAGAGAAAGAATAGTAACTGAAGAGTTACAAAAATTTAAAACATTAGTATTTAAAAAGTAAATTTTAGTAATCTAGAATACTTCAATCTTACAGTAAATTAGCCTATGTATAATGTCCTTTGAACACTAATTAACTAAGGAATGGATAATTCAAATTTTAGCATTATAATAGGAACATACCATATACCCTTAGGGCAGAAGGAGCAGAAAACCAATTTGTTTCTTGACTCTCCTTGGACAGTTCCTCATCCCTTAACTGAATGAACACACAGACATCATTAGAAGGTAGCAACTGTCAAGTGATATAAAAGTAGTTAAAAAACATATTTACCTCCAATAAATCATCTAAGAAGCTGCATGCTAAAATATCTTGAATTTTTATCTTCCCTTTAAACAACATAAAGAAATATAATTACTTAACTGTATTCTAAAAATAAGAGCAACTCAATTTTATAAAGGCATTTTAAGAAAAACAATCACACAATTGATATTTTAAAGCTTCCTAACTCTTATGCTCCAAAGTCTATTATATATTGCTTTGAAAAGGGAAATGTGCAGGGAATGTTTACTAAAATCTCTACCTCTTAGGTCTACCTATATACCCCCAACAATTTAAACCCAATCGGTAAATTCTTTCCATAATTGCATTGATACCAGATTCCCCAAAAAGTTGTTGAGTATTTTGTGGATATGGATACGATACTGCTAGTAATCAAAAAAAGAGACTCCATTTTCCTTTGGTACGTTCTGGAACAGGAAGCAATATAGAGACATGGTTAAGAGCAGATAGATGGGAACTTAAATGACACTTCCAGATACATAATCTAAGTCTCCAAGACTCACACATTAAATATGGATAATAGTAATATTTTCCTTATGGAGTTATGAGAAGGAAATGAGAGATTAATTTATAATGCTTAACAATACCTAGTACATAATATATAGTCAAAATTTTTATTATTTTGTAAAGTTTGAAGAGAAAACGTGTATGTGTCTATAATGGAGGTGCTTAAAAAGGATTGCAACCACCACGTACTGTGATGGACTCATAGCTGGATTTTCAAGGATAGGAGAACCAAGGATTTTGATCTAGGCCTTCTTTCCCATTCTCTGCCCCAGTTACAAGTATTAAAGTCTCACAGGTTAGAACAGTTGATAAAATGTACTACTGTTAATGAGGCCAAATTTACTCATCTGATCCTCATATAGAGTACTTAACTTGAGAAAGAAAAACACATCGTAGCTAAATAGTTCTGCTATCTCCCAATTCATATTTTTCATCAAAAAGAACAATTCTCTAATATATTACATATCGGGGATAGCAAAATAACTGGCTTCTCAGAACTGGAAAGAGCCATAGATTGCTGAGGTCATACTTCATTTTAGAGATGAAGAAACTGTAACAGGTTAAGTGACATGCCCACTGTCACACAGCTGGTTATGGCTGATGCAAGTAAATCATAACAGATCTTTATATATTAATGGCAATAACATGTTATGAAAATAAAAAATGACATTTTTCAAGACTTTTCTCTAGTTATTGAGATTTAAAAGTAATAATATCCTCATAATATCTAAGATACAATTTTCTTTTACCTGTTCTTAGAGGATCTAAAAAGAAGAAGAATTTCCTAACTGCTGTACAAACATAAAAGGAGTAAAAAGATTTTTCCAGCCCATCTAATTGTGGCAAAGTAGGGATAAGTTCCAATATGTAGTTTTCTAAATCCTGAAAGAAAACAATAAAATTTTAAAGTGTTAAATGGCTGATCTTGTTTTTTCATAAATACTGGAATATAATTTGTCCTAAAAATTATTCAGCATTAATACTATATTAATGATAAAATAAATTCATAACTAGCTTAGTAAAACTATTTTATATTAAATTTATTTCTACTTTGTATTTAAATTTTAACATCATTTTGAATAGGTAATACATTCTAGATTCAAAAGGAACAAAAAAGTATTCATTGAAAAGTCTCCCTTTCGCCTACTTCCTCTCCACAGAGGTAACCTAAATTATCAGTTTCTGATGTACCTTTCCAAAGGTAACTGACAAACATACAAGCCACCACATGTATATTTCCTTTCCTCTTTTACACAGGATATAGCAGCATACCATGCTAATTCTTCTGTATCTTGCTTTTATTGCTTAACACTATACTTTGCAGTCATTCTATATTGGCTCTCAAAGAGCTTCTACTTAAAAAAAAAAAACTATTATTTCAGATGTACCATAATCTACTTAGTCTTCTATTGATGGATATTTAGGTTGTTTCTACTCTTTTGCAACACTAAAAACAATACTATAGGGGCTAAGCAAATTTTTCATTCATAGATATGGAAGAATATAGGATATAATTTCCGTTAAGTAAAACTGCTGGGTCAAAGCATATACACATTTATAATTTTGATAGACATTAGCAAACTCCTCACCTCCCCACATCCATTTTACACTCCCACCATCACTGTGAAGGGTCTATCAACAGTCCCCAAATTGTGCCCTAGGAGTGCTAAACTCACAGGGGGTACAGCAGGGTATCTTAAATTTTTGAGGGAAACATTGCAACATCTGTCAGACACTGCATAAGCTATGTTGAGTTCAAGATAGTTTACATTTTTAACATTAGTTTGAAATATATATTTTTCGATTACATCAATCTTAGCAAAGATAGGTTCTTAGTGTTTGCTGTAATAAAGCAAGTACTACACAAAAATCCGTGTGAAAGAAGAACAGAGGATGACTGTGCAATCTAATTCCCTGGTGAGCAGCTACTCAGTGAGCTCTGGGCACACACACTCCATTAGTAATTGTTATTTAAGAATGAAGTAAAAAGATTTTTAAATTTTTATGTATTTTTTCAAATGGCTAATAGGGAAAGTTTCATGAATACTTGCATTAAATTGTTTAGAATTAGTTAATAAATGGAACTGTTACATATTCCTTTTGGCCCAGAGGCACTATGAAAAAATTACTAATTCAGGTCCTTAATCCATTTTGAGTTAATCTGGGTGTGTGGTGATAGACAACAGTCTAGTTTCATTCTTTTGCAGGTGGCTTTTCAGTTTTCCCAGCACCAGTTTTTGAAGAGGCTTTCCTTTCTCCACTGTATGTTTTTGGCTCCTTTGTTGAAAATTATTTGCCCATATAAATAAGGGTTTACTTCTGGACTCTCAATGTGGTTTTACTGGTCTCTGTGTGTGTTTTTCTGCCAATACTATGCCATTTTGATTACTGTTGCTTTGTAGTATAATCTGAAGTCAGGCAGAGTGATGCCTCCAGCCTTTTTTTTTTCTCAAGATGGCTTTGGCGATTCGGGGTCTTTTGTGCTTCCATACAAGTCTGATGATTTTTTGTTCTATTTATTTAAAAACTGCCGATGGGATTTTGGTGGGGATTGCACTAAATCTGTATAATGCTGTAGAAAATAAGGTCTTTTTAACTCTGTTGATTCGTCTAATCCAAGAACAGGGAACATCTTTTCATTTCTTTGTATCTTCTTCAATTTCTTTTAACAGTCTTAGTTTTCATTATATAGGTCCTTCTCATGTTTTGTTAGGTTGATTCCTAGGTATTTTATTTTTTGTTGCCATTACAAATGTAATTTTTTTCACCTCTTTTTCTGCCAATTCATTATTATAGGATTGCTATGGATTTTTGAACATTGATTTTTGTATCCTGAAAATTACTCTTTTAAACACAACTAGAGACATACTATTGCTTTTCTCTTTCTTCCCTTCACTCCTTTTTCAATTTTTGTTTCCATTCATGCCAATAGGCAAGAAAAGGGAAGTGTGTTTTGTAAACCAACTAACTGCTGATGAGAATTCTCATAGCTACAGAAGTACTCCAATTCTGATCTGAGTAACTATCAACAGGTGGCTAATATGTCTTCCTTGTTAGAGAGAGATGGATAGAAGCAAGAACCTTTTATTGTCAAGTTGATCTGAACCTTAAAATTCAAGAATTGTACTGTGTCTATAGAAGGGTTTTTAAGTATAAATGTTCAGTGTGAGCTAACAGATTCTATCTACAGACTGCAACAAATAACAGGAAACAAACTATAACGGTATTTGTCTTTAAATCTTATATTTGAGTGTTCGCTTTGGCAGCATATATACTAAATCTTGTATTTGAATATTTATGTAAGTGATTAATTAACCTGGTTCATATTTATGCCTAACTCCCTTCCCCCTTTTCTGATAAACCTAAAAAGGACTCCATATTTGGGAAAAAAGTCTGAGCTGAAAAGCAGCATGTCCATATAATTTAAATAGCCACACTTTCACAAAGCATAGCCATTTAGATCATGAGGCTATGATTCTCTGTTGATAACCTGGCCTAACTATGTTAATACCTAAGGGGAAATAAACAGCCTCTTGGTAACTGACATTACAACCTAAATGGTCACATTATTTTTCTCTTATATATTTCCTAAAAGAGAAAAAATTTCTGGCCTTTACATTTTCAAACAGTCACACACTAATAACACTCACAAATAAACAAAAGTTTTTCAGTTTCTTCAATGATTTTTAATCCTATTAAAGCAGTACATTCTTCTTTTCTCCTTTAAAAGGCTTTTTTTTTAAAGGCTGGAGAAAATCTAAAAAGGAATTTTTGTGGTCAATATATATTTTAAAAGTTTTTTAGTACCTCATGTTATTTGTAAAAACAAACAAAAATGCAGAAACAAAAAAAAAGAATCATCTGCAATCCCAACACCTAGTGATAACTACTGTTAACATTTTGATGTCTGTAATAGTTATTAAAATAGGTTAATACTTACAGATTCCCGAAGGTACCCCTGTCCTGCAACATCATATAAACTGAGTCCTATCCTTGTTTGATGAAGCCAAACTGCCAATAAACAAGAAAATTAAATATAATTATTAAGAGCTATCCTTTAGCATATATATGAACAAAAGGAGATAAAGAGCTAGAATAGAGGGACAAGCTAATCTAATAGCTCTATGAATATTTTTATTCTCACATATATTACTTATTCATTAACCCCAAAACTGTTAAAAACAAAACATACCATAGAATTAATGGCAGATATCAACAATTCTACCATGCCTAAAATGACAGTAAAGTTGATACTCATGAGGATATTGTTTTTCACTTATTAAACCTGGTGTTCCACCAGAGACAGAGAGTGTTAACATTATGCTTTCAATGAAGCTGCTTTTATTCTACTGAGATCCATTTCTGCAACCAATTGTTAAAGATGGTACACATAGGACTTCACAGATCATTATGGAACTTATAGGAATCATAACAATTCCAAGTTGTTTGGTAAAAACTTCTTGAATCTGATGCTACCATCATGAGTTTGAAACTGTCTTCTCAGGCAACTCAACCTGTAATCTATTGGTGAAACAAAACTACCAGTGAATTAAAATTATTTCAAATCACCATACATTAAAACTCTTGGTTCAGCTTTTGATATATCTAGTTAGCTAATATCTTTAGGATACATGGTTTTTGTTCTGTTGTTGTTTTTTTTTTCTTTTATAATAATGAACCCAAATTTATGGTAGAAAATTTCAGCTCTAGTAAGTTCCAAAAGAGAATCATAACAAGAAAACAAATCTTGGTCAAAAGACAAGAAATTACACTATTTAAACTTACTAAGAGAGTTGTTTTATATGGAAAGGATACTATGAAAACACAGACAAAACCTACTTGATTCCCAGATAGGAGTTCAAACAGAATGAAAATTAAATCACCTTTTCTCATGACATAATTAAAGAACTGCATGATAGAAATTCTTCCATAAGAATCTGTATGAAGGAGTTTAGCAAAGACTTTTGCTGTGAAAAATTGCCTAAGGAGAGGAAATAAAGATTAAAATCATCTGCCAACATAGCATAAAAATGACTTCTACATGAATTAGCAAACAACAGCATAAATTCAAACAACTAAAAATCAAAGTGGTGAAAAAAATCAAAGTGATAACTATAGTTCAAAACTTAAAATATTAAGTCATAAACCTTTGCATCCTATTGTCTTAAGAATGAAGGCCCACAGTGTTGTAAATAGACCATATTGTTTATTTTAATAACTTCATACCAATGTAATTTTCTTGACTAATTTTATTAAACTTCATTAGTGACTCAAAGTGTCATACCATTGACTTAAATTTTCATTAACATTTATTTGAGGCATTTAAAATGCTTACTGTAACATACTTTGTTAAATATATTATTCTTACTTGCACTTTGGTCCAGCTTTTTCACCAACTTTCAAAAAATTTTCATAATTAATCATTGCTTCCTCTCCAATCATAGGTGGTGTCTGGTGCTTGTCCAGCAAAAACCATAAGTTCTTAGAAGAATTGCAGAAATGGAGATGTTATAATTAACAGAACAAAGCTTAAAAAGTAGTTAAATGTTTACATTAAAATGATAGTCTGATAGAGTTAATATTAAGATGAATCTCATTCCTATTTTCCTTTGATTACTAAATACATAATAAAAATGGACATATAGTACCTCTTTAATCCATATAACTATATACTGTAGATACTGTTGTCCCTACTTTATAGATGAGAATTGAAGCACAGAAATGTTAAGTCCATTGCCCAGCATCACAAAGCAGGGCAGGGATTTGAACCCCTGCAGTCTGACCCTACAGTAGTGGTTCTCAACTTCAGCCTCACATTTCAATCACCTGGGGACTTTAAAAAAACAAAAACTATCCTTGGAAGATGGGCCCATGCAAGCTCTGCAGCTGATTCTGGTGGGAACCCTCTGTCTAGAGCCCGTGCTTTCACCCACTCTGCAGTTCTCACTCCATTAAGGCACACTGAGATCCTATATGACATAATTATTACAAATAAGAAATGGCTAACATCCATTTTTACCTGTAATTCTTCATTATCTAACAGCTCTCTGCTTTTCCTTTGCAGAAAGACAGCTCTAGATTCTTCTCTTAATTTCTGTAGTAAGACTTCATCTTCAGCTGGCAGCTAAAAATACATTGTGGAATTAATTTCTACACTTAAATTCTAGACTATTGGATTATGTAAAATGTATTTGGCCTCACAAAATAACTATGTATTACGCTGCCTCAAATTACTTTTTGTATCTCAATTTTGCTTAACTTCAAGTCATCATTCATTTGAAAAGTTCATTTAACAAAAAGAGATCCACAGACAATTCAATTATCAGCAAGGCCAGATGCCTGTCCAAATAAAGCTAGCGATCTGGTCCAAGTTTCATTTTTTATTCTTAGAGCACTGTTTCCACTGTAACCTTAGACTGATATAGAATTAAATTAGGACTAGTTAATGACTGACAGTCTTAGCAAAGTACTCCTTTTGAGACTGTATCACCTTACTTGGAGATGGTCAAGCCAGTGTCTATTACTTTGGCCTCCAAGGCAGAGAGTCTGCCTATTGGGGTGATTTCCATAAATAGGGCTTTAAAATGACTCATTCCAACTCCACTTCAAATAATTTGCTTTGAGGATTTCTTTTTTCTTTTCTATACCTACGCCCCAATAAGTAGAGATAAGTAATCAGTAGTCCAAATCAGGGGTTATGGTTTTCACTTTTCATTTCCAAGAACTAAGATGTCATCCCTCCTATCAAAAGGAATGGAGAAGGAGGAAGCATTACAAGGTGAGGCTGGGCCGAGACAAGGATTGTGCTCCAGTTGTTAGTCAACCAACTAATCAGTCTGGGGGGATTACACACATGGATGACAGGCGGTTTCGGTGAAGCAGTGGTGAGGAAGAAGAAACAAGGGAAAGAAGGTCTAATAGGTCCATTCAGCTAAAATTCCAAAATGAACTTTTCTATAGAGATTACATTTTACATAATACTAAATAGGTCTTATTATTTTCAGTAACCTTCAATTTCAGCTGTAAATAGCTGTTTTAATCTATAACCCTCTTCAAAGACTTCTTCATAGCTTTGGCACAGGAAACATAATTGAGTGTAATTCTTCAAGTTTTCCACTCTCAATCTATTTTTCAGTTCAGCCTTGAACAAAACATTTTATACTTTGTAACATAAAAAAAAAAAGTTAAAAATTGTGACCAGCTAAGTAAACCTAAGTCTTATAAAAAGCATGACGACATAATCCAATAGAATACCTACTACTAACATCCATAATAAAAATTAGGAAGAAAAATCTATGGCTCAATATATGATTCTTATCCCATTTAAAAAATTACATTTTATTTATAAACTCTGCAAGACATTTGCTTAGATGCCACTTACCCTATAATAAAACCGGGGAATGGTCTTATAGAATTCATTTGTGTTTTTTCTACCTCCTTTCCATTCTGAGTAATATTTGGTAAATAAATCCATTTCTTCATCTTTTAACTCTTGTTCACTTTTTTTTTCTGGAGAAAAGGGGGGGAAAGCACTTTTAAAATCAAACAATACTTTTCTCAGGTCATCTACCTACTATAGTCTAATAACAGTGCAAAAAAGGCCTTCACAGTTGTGCTTAGACACTGAACATCTATATGAACTTCCCTGAAATACCAAGAATCACTATTTTCCACTAAAACAGCCTCCCCTGCATCTTCGACCACTCTAAGCTGCTCCCTCCACATTTTTTTTTTTTTATCACTATACTTGTCTCTTCCTCAAGTTACTGCCTTGCTTATAGACTTCTGGCATGTTCCTAATTCATTCAATCGAAAGTATATACCGAGCACCTACTGTGTACAGTGCACTTGCTGTACTAGATACTGGGACTGTAGTGGTGAGAAAGTAGGCACAGCCCTTGACACCACAGAGTTTCGGCCTCCTAATCAGTGTTCCTCTACCTAATGCAAAACCCTTCCATTTTAAGCTCACACATCAGGATGCTATTACCCTCTAACCTGCTGGCACACAGCCGTCTCATTTAGCCATTCCTCCACACTTGTTCGTGGACCACGGTGACTGATGCACAACATTCTTCACCTTGATGTCTTGCAATCATCAAGAGAGAATAAACATTCATGTGGGTGACTATGACACCTCAACTCTGAAGGCTTTCACTTCTACTCTAATGCAGGGGTCTTCAATCCCCAGGCTGCGGACCGGTATCGGTCAGTGGCCTGTTAGGAAAGGGGCCGCAGAGCAGGAGGTGAGCAGTGGACCAGCAAGCAAAGTTTCATCTGTATTTGCAGCCACTCCGCAGCACTAGCATCACTAGCATCCACCTCAGATTATCAGGCATTAGATTCTCATAGGAGCACCGGTCCTTGGTGCCAAAAAGGTTGGGGACCAATGTTCTACTGTGTCACTCAGTTTCACGGCAAGACCACAGATCCTATCTGCTCCTCTTCTGAAATCTTAAACTCTAACATATACTCATAATTTCTCACTTTGGTTATTCAAAACCTCACTGCTATCATATCTGTACTTCAGCCTCACTGAGATCTTCAATTCTATGATTATCTCAAAAGTTTATTTACTTCTTCCTAATCTCACTTCCTTCCTAATATGCCTATAGTTCTTCCCCTAAACTCCTCTTAAACCATGTCAGCTTTTAAACTTTGGACCAATCTTATAATCTAATTTGCTCACTATGGCTTAATGCTGTTGGAGAAAACTGGAAAATTTTGGTCCCACAAATTTCATGGTTATGAATGTCAGCTTCTCAAAAATAGTAGTACATATTTTATTTGCCCTTGATGTCCTCTTGCTTATTTCTCTTGGTGACTGACGACTCCAAACTGTCACTTCATTCCTCAAACCCCCGTGTTCACCCTCAACAGATGACAATCCCTCCCAGTTCATCGAAAACTGAGTCTACTGGGAATGGGTACCCTTAAACATCTAAGTGGAGTGGGAGGACATGAGGTATCAAATAAATCTGCACCTTAATTTCTTCCTGTCATTTCAAGGGAAGATGTATCTCTCTTCTCACCCAAGGCTAACACCTCATTCTCCTGGGTGCTTAATCTCAGCTTTTGCAATTCTGTTCTTTCCTTCTCCCACCTTCTCTATTCAGTATCTTCAATTTCTTCATCTCTACTCGCTTTTAAGTTACACTAATACACCTAGGTCTCTCTCCCACTGCACCCTCCTGCCCAAAAAACCTTCTTCCTTTCTACCTACTGCCACACATAACTCCTTCCTTTCTTATTCACTTTTTCAAACGAAAGCCTATGCTATCCCTGCTTTCTTACCTCTCATCCCCTCTTTATGCAATTTTGCTTCTACTCTTACCACTCTACAGAAACTGTTCTTCCCAGGGCAACCAATGACCTTATTGCTTAGTTTAATGGGCACACCTGTCCTTGATTTGTGTTAAATTTGATACTGTTGATGATTCTAAACTTTTCTCGGCTTTTATGAGACCACAATCTGTTGATTCTCCTATTTTCTGGCCAATTCTTTTTTATTAATCCTTTTTCCTCTATCATTTCATCTTTCATAGTTTAACTTCTAAATCCCAAACCTATGTCACTCTAGTGTTAAGTTGTTGAGGAGAAGAGGAAGAAAGAGCAAAGACTGAGAAGGGATGACTGGTGAGGAAGGAAGAAAACTAAGAGAGTATGTCTCCCAAAAAACCAAGAGCAGAAAGTATGTGTAGGAGATATAAGTGGAGCAGAGAAAAGAGGCATAGCTAGCGGTGAAACTTAAGAAAATCTTTTTAAAATTGGAGAAATACTAACAGGTTTATATGCTGATGAGAATGACTGAGAAAGAAAAATTGATGATGCAGGAGAGAGGGGATGACTACAGGAGTACATTCTTGAGTGGGCAAAAATGGGAACGAGCACAAAGGATAGGATCTAGCGCACCAATGAAGGAAACAGCCTTAAATAAAAGTGGTACAACCTATATGATTTACTTTTTATTTTATCATCTCTCTCAACATTAAAGTGTAAGTTCTACAAGGACGAGGATTTTTGTCTGTTTTGTTTACTGCTATGGCCTAGAAGAGTCCTTGGCACATAACAGACGCGACAGAGTGGATTTAAGAGTGAAGGGGAGGAGAAAGCATAAGTAAAGGTAATTGTTAAAAAAGTTTCCCTATAACAGGTGCAGAGAAATGCAGCAAAAGTTGGATGAGGATATGAGATCGAATGATTTTTTTTTTAAGATGGGAAATATTACAGCATGTTAGAGCTGATGGAAATGATTCAGTAGAAAAGGAAAATTTGATGATGCATGAGAGAGAAGATAAGGCCAGAGTGAAGTCGATGAATAAATGAAGAGAACACATCTACTGTTAGAGTAAAGGGACTTTCTCAAATAGGAGCATGGACAGTTTAATAGCGAAGAGTGTAGCGGCACCTATGGGGGGGGAAAGAGCTGATAGAAATGGTAAATCGGAACAGGTGAGGTTTCTGATTGCCTCTACTTTCTCGAATACATATATAAAAGTTCATCAGCTGAAGGTAAGGTTATATTGAAGGTTTGGGAGATGAGAACTGCCTTAGATCGTAGGAGAGTGAATGTCTAGGTAAACACGAAAGAAGTGTAAACGAATGACTGAAAACACTTACTTTGGGTTAATGGACATACATTAAAAATGAGACACTGAACCGTGGTACCATTTTTCTCTAGCCACTTTCAGCTGCGCTGGGTGCAGGAATGAAATAGGAAAGACGTTTTAACCAGGATGGTTAACAAGCAAGTGTGAAGGAAGGAGAAAGGGGACAAGGAAAAATAGATTGTAAAATCTAAAATGGATAAGGAGGGAAGTGAAAAGTGTGATAGTAAAAAGGCGGTAGGATCAATGGATTATAGGTTCTGGTAGGATCGAAGGGTAGTTGGAGCCAGGTTTCTCAATTATTCCTCACAAGTCTAGGTCAAGACCATATAAGTGAGCTGCTCTTTCCCGCAAATCTTTTCCCAGGGAAGTGTAGGTAAAACCTCTTTGGATCTCTAAACCACATTCCACTGTGTATGCTTTGTCAGGTTAGGTTTTATAGAAGCGGCAAGCGCGACTCCCAGTTGTTGCTCCTCCCACTCTCCCCCCACCTCTAGGAGTTAAGGGCCGGGCTATCTCTGTTAGGACGGCCCCTCCCAGACTCACTGTTTGGTCCGGTTTTGGGCGTCGCTAACCGCCGACGAAGAACTTCTTTCCAGTCCATAACTGACTCCCGCGCAGCAGCTCCAGCATTTGCTATTTACTAGCCGCTCCACCCGCTACCGGCTCAGACGTCAAACGCCGCCCAGCCCCGTGAAAGCTGGGCAAGCCACTCAACCGCCATCTTGGGCATGGGCGGAAGTCAGCTAAGGAGACAGAAACGCTTACTGTAGCCCCTGCGGAGAATGCGGCGATCACACTAACAGCAGAGAAAGCAGACGTGAAAGAGAAAAATGATCCTCCTTAAGGCAGTCTCCCAACTTCACAACGCCTGATTTTAAAGGTGCAGAATAAGAAAGCCCGTGCTTGTTTTACATGTTGGGCCTCTGGCGCATGTGCATCACGTGACTGAGGAGTCCTTTGGCATTTCCGGCTCAAAGGAAGTGCTTTCTTTTTTCTTCTCATTATTCGTTGCGGATATATGGACGCCTTAAAGGTTCCCCTGAATGTAGTAGATGCCTTCAGCAGCCGCCTCAGCTCCCTCCTGCCACTAAAAGCTTCAAAATCGCCTTTTCCTCGCCGCCAGGCCTAGCGGAACGCCTGCATCCAGCTCAGTCACGCCCCTACTTCTGGCACCGTCGCGGTGCATTGTGGACGCGGTAGTTTCCGCCGAGGTTATGGTTGCGTTTATTAAGCGTGATTGCTGGGTGAGTTGAATGGAGTTGAATGAAGTGGACTTCGTTTGCGAATAATCTGTACACTGTAGGCGGTGCTTTTCGCGGACACCACCGTTACCTGAGTTGTTGGCTCGGCTCTCTTCACCTCCTCTACCCCATCCCTTCATCTGACGGTCTGGGGAGAATTGTAATGCAGGGCCAGGCCCCCTAGACTTTGGCTTTCGCCGCTTTCCTTACTGCTGGTGGCTCTTGGGTTGGGGCTCTTGGTCGCGGTTTTCAGCTTTACGCCCTTCCTTCAGCAAGGCTTCCGTGGGCTCCTGCTCCTTTTCAAGGACAGTTGTGACCCACGTGAGTCGAACTGGTTGGTCTTCCTTGTGCTTTTTTCTCAGGTTAGCGGACCGGAATATAACGAGACCAGAGATACCTGCTCTGTACCCTGGTTTGGCGGCTTGCGACCGAGATTGGATGTCCCCGGATCGAATCATCGTTTAATGGAGAAAACTCACCAAAATTAGTTGCTATTAAGTAGCCCCCAAAGCAGAGCCTTGATTTGTCTGAGAGAAACTAAAAATCTCTTTTTAAAAGTTAAGCTTCAACATTCCGCCCCCTACCCCCAAAGCCCTTAATTATGCTGTAGAGGTAGGGGCTTTTTGAACATCTCTCACTATCTTGTGCTGATCTCACTGCATAATGACTTTCTGTTTCACTGGTGTTCGAAGCTTTCCTAAGCTTTGGAAAAGCAACTCGTACCTTGGGTTATGCCCAGGACACTCTTATATGTCTCTCTTTCCCAAAGACTGTTATGGCATCAGGAACCAACACAAGTGGTTTTCTCTTAAAACAGCTTCTCCACAAAATACCAAAGCAACGAATCTGCCGATTGCCAAGGCCAGATATCGCAGGAAAGGAAATGAGAGCTGTAATAAGCAAGTTTCTCCTGAATCTTCTCATCTTTTTGCTGCTGGAGCGGCTAAGAAGAGAGCACAGATGAATCCTCAGAGTAAAGATCATGCCTTGCCACCTGTGAAGAACATTATTCAACTCCCAACAAAACCTTTGAATTCAGAGGAGTGGGATAAACTTCAGGAAGATTTTAAAGGAAAAGCTAATTTTGAAGATTGGATCATTTCACAGATGGCTCACTACAATAGCTCTGTGGATGTAGCCAAATCTCTGCTAGCCTGGGTAGCTGCAAAAAACAATGGTATTGTAGGCTATAATTTGCTAGTCAAGTATTTGTATCTCTGTGTCTTTCATAAGCAGACATCAGAAGTTTTTGACATCTATGAAATCATGAAAGCCAGATACAAGAGTTTAGAATCTGGAGGGACCAGTCTTCTCATCCGGGGATTAATCCATTCAGACAGATGGAGAGAAGCCTTGCTTCTGTTAAAGGATATCAAAAAAGTCATGACCCCTTCAAAAAAGAACTATAATGACTGTATCCAAGGAGCTCTCCTTCATCAAGATGTAAACACAGCTTGGAATTTGTATCAGGAATTGTTATGTCAGGATCTTATTCCTATGATGGAAACTCTAAAAGCCTTCTTTGATTTTGGAAAAGGCATAAAAGATGATCAGTATTCAAACAAACTACTAGACATTCTTTTGTATCTAAGAAATAATCAGCTATATCCTGGGGAATCATTTGCACAGAGTATAAAAACATGGTTTGAAAGGTAATTTTGATTTTTTTATACGTATGTTTGTATTTTAATACCTATAGCTTAAGTACTCTTTTATTCGTTGCTGAGATTATTCAGACTATAGTACTTTTTTCCATCTCTTAGTAAAATTTGTTTCCCCTTTAAGATAAAATTTTCTTTCTCCAAATAAAGTAGCATAAACAGGTTGTGCTAATCTCTACTCATCACGTAAAAGGGAAATTATAGAGCACTGGTAGTTTTTATGTATTGTTTCCCTTTGGAAGGGTCATTTGTTTTTTGAGGTGTCTAGTAAGATCTGAGTACTTAGGGATAGCACTTGTGGCTGGAGTTCATAGCAAGTAAACTGGAGCTGTCTTTGAGTCATATTAGTATTTTCAGAAGCTCTTCTGACATGTAGTGGCTGGTGTAATGTGAATATATATGTTCTGTTTGATCTATGCATTTCATCAATTTGGATGGGTAGAGCAGAGGGAGCATCCTCATCAAACCTGACATACAAGTGTTAACATGGAAAATCTTCATCCTTCCAGTTCCATTTAGATCTTTCTATCATTCAACTGCTTTCTTCAAGGCTCTCTCTGCTTTTCTTTTGCTTTTATTCATGTTACTGGCTACATGCCTATTTATTGCTTCAGTCTTTTACTTTCTTGTTTCTTCACCTTTAATTTGTTTTGGACTCTTGTAAAAATTCATTCCTTTTCTCTCTGTTTTTCTCTTGTTTTTCTACATACCATTTTTATAGACCCTTGAAGTAGCAATCATGTTGAATTATCTTTAACAAATTTGTTGAATATCAGTAGAAGAGCTAGTTGTAAAAAATCTTTGAATGTCAAGGATTTTGGATTTTATGGTGTTGTCAATAGTGTTGGTCTTGGAAGTTTAGAAAGGTAACTGCTAAAACAGTGAGAAAAGAAGACTGGAGAGGGATTAAAATTGGAAACATCTGTTTGGAGGCAATTGTAGGTTTGAATGAGAGATGAGATCTTGAATTAAGAACTGGGGAAGTAGAGGAAGCAATAGAACTAATAGGAATCATGGTTATATGTGTAAGAGGAAAGAAGAAAAGTAAGTTGATTAGGCAAATAAATCAATAATAAATAGTTTTGAATGACTCCAATTAGGCGAGGCGCTGCGGATATTTTGTGATATAAGATCTATCATAACATTCACAACTGGAAATGTAATTTGATAGTTAAATAATAGTAGTATAAGATGGTAGTGTAAGAGAAAAAATTACTCTGGACAAGAGCAATCTCTGGTAGCTTTATGGAAAAGGTTAGAGTTGAGTTTAATTTAGAGGTTACACTTAATGTCAGCTGCTTTCTGCATAGGTCCTGTGAAGGTAGATTTAGACTTGAAGATGAGGGTCTGATGACCAGAGGAGAAGCAAAGGGAAGAAGGAGCTCCAGAAAAGGATACTATCAGCTCCTTAGCCCTATTATAGTATATCCACCACTCTTCTAATTAAACCATTCTAGGAAAGTATTCTGAACCTTTCAGAGCTCTTGCCTGCTGAATTTCTAAACACAATGGATATCTTTGGATTCTATAGCAAGCTGACCTGATGATTTGGTTTTATAATCTTTTTTGTAGTGTTCCTGGAGAACAATGGAAAGGACGATTCACTACAATCCAGAGAAGGTAAAGGCCAATCTTTTATTTTTAACTTATTTGATTCAGGTTTAATAAGTTTTCTTGCTACTGTTTAAGAAAATTTTATGAATACCTTAGAGATAGGATAATTAAGAGTTAGACCCCCCCCCCCAAAAAAAAGCCGTGTTTTACATATGGAGAATTTGCAGTGCTCAAAATGTTTTTCCTTTAAGCACTGTGAGCCTGCTGTAAAGCCTCAGGGATGTTTTCCCCTGGTTGTGTTTTAGGAATGCCTTTAAAAACTTAATCTGGATGCTCAGCAGTCTACTCTTTTGGGTTTTCTGGCATACTAATATGTGAGATCAGATTTACAAAAATATTAGATGCATGTGATGATCACAGAGGTTATAATATATATATTTTTTACACCTTTCAATTTCTTCATGTCATAGGATTATTCATTTTAGAAAAAGTTCTTTTCCAGGACATCATTTAACACAAATAATTGTAATTACAGTGGTCAGTGTTTGGGCTGTGGAAAAACCATAGAGTCCATTCACCTAAGTCCAGAAGAGTATGAATATCTCAAGGGAAAAATCATGAGGGATGTGATAGATGGAGGTGACCAATACAAAAAGACAACACCTCAGGTGAGTCTGGACCAGATTTTATTGCATTCTTGAATTGCTTGTCTAGAGCCGGGCTTAGCAGTTTTTTTCTTTAAAAGGCGAGATAGTAAATATTTTAAGTCTCTGTTGCAGCCTTTCTACTCTGCTGTTTTAGTGAAAATAGCCACAGACAATACATAAATGAGTGAGCATGGCTGTGTTCCAGTAAAATTGTGTTCATGAAAATAGGCAGTGGGCTAGATTTGGCCTGCTAGCTACAGTTGCCAACCTTTAGTGGAGATTGCTTTAGAATTTCATAGAATAATTGAGTTAACGTATCATCCGTCTATTGAAGTCAGTCCTATTTCATCTGGGCACAAGTGCATTTAAGCCAAAAAGATAAATCCTTATTCTTTATCTTAGTGCTTCCAGAAAGTGATGTTCAGTAAACTCCCATGAAAAGATTATGGTTTCTCATAACTTTTCTAGTCAAGAGAGTTTAAGGTAACTTAACAAAATTTTTTCCTTAAAGAATCTTAATGATTCTTTAAGTCATTTTTAAATAGCTTTATTTTGCTAATCTTTAATACTTTATGCTGGTTTACTAAGATTTAAGTTGAAGAGTTAAGGTGTTGTTACACCTTGGGTAAAGGTCATCGTTGGGGAAGGGCTGCCCATCACCTCACTGAACGCTTTTTCTTCAAGTTACCAAATCAAAATGAGGAGTGAAAATTGTTCTCTTCCTACCTTGACATAAAATTGTCAGAACATGCCCCTAGATCATATGAAGACCTTTAATTCTCAGAATAAAGTCAAAATATGATCCATAAAAACATTATCTTCATTTTATGAGATATCTTTTAACTGACTTTATTGATAAAATTATAGGTAACATTTATTAAGTGGTGCTAAGTTCTTTACATTCATCATCTTGTATCTTATTTAATCCTTACAGTCATCCTATGTGATACTATTTTTTTTCTATTTTTTTTACGGATACAGTGATTGAGACTTTGGGAGATTAAATCTGCTCAAGGACACCTCGCTAACAAAATTTAGGTCTGACCACAAAACCTTTGTCATTACACTTTAATGCCTCTCATGGAATGAAAAGTTACAGTGACAGTCTGTAATTCCATATATACCTAATAACCAACTGGTTGTAGCAGCTCTTTAATGCCTTAGGAATTTCTGCCAGCTAAAATATGAATTAAATAAATTTCCTTTCTCTTACCGAACATCTGAAGTAGGTGTTAAGATAGATGCTGTTTGCTACCAAAAACTTAACTGTTTCTGTTGTGGACTAATTAAATATTCTTCCCACCCTCCAAATTTTTTATTTATTAAAACTTTAAACCTAAACACAAAATAAAAGAAATAGCACAATGGACACCTATATACTATTCATCTGGAGTAACCAGTTGTTATTATGGCACATGTGCCTTCTCTCTATATATGTGTTTTTATGAACCATTGAAAAGTAAGCTGTAGACGTGTTACCTTAAATGTTTCAGTAAGTATTTTATAAGAATACGAAAATTGTATGTAATTAAATATGATTTTCACATTTAAGAACCTTACCATTAATTCAGTGTCGTTTAATAAAAAGTACATACTCAAATTTTCCCAGTTGTCCCCCCAAAATGTATCTATAACTTTTTCCCTTTTAATCCAGGATTTGACCAAAGTTCACTCATTGATTTTGGTTGTTATTTCTCTCTAAACTCGTAACAGTCTCCTCTGCCTGTTTTTTGTTTTTATGACATTGACTTTTTGAAAGATCTGAGTGGTTCGTCTTGTACAGAACTTCTCAAACTTTGCACCTATGAATCACTTCAGGATCTGGTTAAAATGCAAATTGCGATTCAGTTGTCTAAGTGGATGCTGAGATTCTGTATTTCGAACAAGCTCCCAGGTGATGCGATTCTAGTCTTTGGAATACATTTGGTGTAGAAGACCGTGGACTCATTGTCTGATTGCTTTCCTTTCATTAGTTCAATATAAAAGCATTTAGACATACTACATGGGTGATGCTGTGCGCTTCTTATTGAATCACAGCAACCGCATAATATCAGGTTATGCTCACTATTGCTGATGCTAAATTTGGTCACTAAATTAAGAGGGCAACTGCCAAATATCTCCATTGTAAAGGTACATTTTTCCCTTTATAATTTCCTTTTGTAGTTTTTCCCTTTGTAATTTTTGTAATTAAAAATTAACCTGTGGAGTAATACTTCAAGACTATGCAGATATCCTGTCACCCATTATTCTTCACTCTCATGTTTTTAGCATCACAGAGACGATCTCTACTTTTGGAGGTTGCAAAGTGATTTTCTAGTTTCATTTCCTCTACATGGATTTGCTGGCATTACTCTATAAGTTTTCCTTTTTCCCCTTTCTCCCTCTTTTTATTTTTTTGTATTTTTTATTTTTTTATTTTTCTGTCTTGCTTTTTAAAAATACTATCTGTATGAACATAAGGACTTTTTAAAAAAATTAACTGTGTTAGAATCCATAACCATTATTTTTTTTGGTGCTCAAATTGTCTCAAATTTAGCCTATGGGAGCCCCTTCAAGCCAGTTCCTGTGTCTTTTCATCTCTTCCCGTAGCCCCATCAGTTTTTTCTCCCAATCAGTTTTAGAGCATTTCTATGGCTTCTGGTATAAGGTGTCCTAGGCTCTCACCTTGAAGTGCTCCTGCCCCAGTTGTGGAATCATTAACTGAATACTTTTATTTAACACTCTCAATGGCTAAACATTGTTGTAATTCTTTTTTTAAATGAATAGCACTTTAATTCTGGATTAGTAGAAGGAAGATTTGTTACTTTTCTCTGCTGACAAGGACTTACAACCTAGAGCAAATCTTCCCTTTGAAGAGTGTTATTCTGCAATAGGAGTTCCAGGCTCCTTCCTGACTGGGGAGACTAGCATTGTAGTCATACATTTAATTACCATAATTTGCAAAGCAACTGAATATATTCACAGCAGAATTGGGACATTTTATGGCAAGGGAAATTCTTTTCTCCTTTTCTTCTTTCAGGCATCCTTCCCCTTTCCTCCTGCAATTCCCTAATTCTGTATCCCATTTCTTGTCATCTGCCTTTTACTTTTAAGGTGTTAACATAATAATAACAATTACTACTATTTACTTGAATGATTACCATGTGTCAGGCACTTCTAGGCCTGATAAACTCAAAACAGCCTAGCAAGAATATCACCATTTTGAAGATGGGGAAGGTCAAGATAAGAAACACATCCATGGTTAAAGAACAGTGAAGTAAGGCACATGGCTGGATTGGGTCAGGGTTTAATTTTTGTAGTATTGGTGAGGCAGAAGGGGCAGGGATGGATCTAGAGCACTTCTGGTGGGTTGAAGTAAAATCAGCTCTTTTTCTGGGACTAGAGGGAAGGAATTAGGATAGTGGACATATTAAGTTAGTAGGTGCAGCAAAAAGTTTATTCAGTCCTCTGATTTCTCTGAAGAGCCTGAAGCAAATTGGTCATTTGAAGGTGAGAGAAGGGATGATAGTCTAAGGGAGCTTGAGGAGAGTTTTAAGCCTTGGAAGTCTGGATTATGTGTGAGAGGATTGGAGAAAGTATTACTGGGTAGTGCTGAAGCCCCAACTGAGGCTGAAGACCATAAATTTTTAGAGGCATTGATCTGTGAGCCATTTTTAGTAGTCCTGAGCCATCCAGGTACACAAACAGAGAATGCAGATGGATGAGATAGTATGGGATTTTGCTAGGCTGGTATAGTTCAGGGAGAAAGGAAAATAGTAGTTGAGGGTATAGGTGAGAAGGTGGCTCAATTAATGGACCATGAGATCAAAGTTGATAGGAAGGAAGTAAAGATGGGTGTGAGCTCACTGATTAGGAGACTTTAGAGGAAAGAGTGGAATGAAGGCTCATGGAGGTTGAAGAACAAGCATAAAAGAGGTGAGTAGAAATCAGGAAATTTTTTGTTGGGAAGGGGTTGTTGCTCACATGTGGCAACATGATAGAGACCAAATGAAGGTAACTTTGACAGAGTATTTAACGTGATCACCATGGGGCCCAGACTAGATAGGGAAGGATGGAAGGCCAGAGAGCACTGCCCAAGAGGATTCAAGGGACTGGTAGTCTCAATGTAGGATAGAAGAAAAGGTACAGTGAGAATAAGAGTGAAAACTGGAAAGCTGAAAGAGAGCAGGCGAAACATTTGAGGCTAATATTTCAGAGGAAGAGCCATTCTAGGCCCTGGCCAGATCCAGGATTGGGCTACCAGGGTGTGGTACACACCCAGGATAAAGTTTAGCTCCAGACCGTTATTTCCCACAGATTGTTCTTGTGGTTTGTTTGTTTGTTTTGGGTTTTTCTTTTTCTTTCTTTCTTTCTTTCTTTCTTTCTTTCTTTCTTTCTTTCTTTCTTTCTTTCTTTCTTTCTTTCTTTCTTTTTTTTTTGCTCACCATTTGTATTAATTTGCTAGGGCTACTATAATAAAATACCACAGACTTGGTGATTTAAAGAACAGAAATTTATATTCACAGTTATAGAGGCTAAAAGTCCGAGATTGGTAAGTTTGGTTTCTCCTGAGGCTTCTCTCCTTGGATTGAAAATAGCCCTTCCTCTTGCTTTGTACTCATGTAGCCTTCCTTTGTGCTTGAGCATCCCAGTTGTCTCTTTGCGTGTCCAAATTTCCATTTCATATGACGGCACCAATCAGGTTGGATTAAGGACCTATTTTTATGACCTCATTTTACCTAAACCACCTTTTTAAAGTAGCTATCCTGTTGAGTGAGGTGGAATTTCATTATAGTTTTATTTTTTATAGTAGCTATCCTGTTGAGTGAGGTGGAATTTCATTATAGTTTTGATTTGCACTTATCTGATAATTAGCGATGTTGAGCATCTTTTCATGTGCTTATTGGCCATTCGTATATGTTCTTTGGAGAAATGTTTATTCAAGCCCTTTGCCCATTTTTGAATTGGGTTTTTGTTTTTTGTTGTTGTTGCATTTAGGGGTCCTTTATGTATTCTGGATATTAATCCTTTATCAGACATATGATTTGCAAATATTTTCTCCCATTCTGTGGGTTGCCTTTTTTACTCTGCTGATAGTGTCTTGATGCACAAAATTTTTAAATTATGAAGTCCAATTCTTAAATTTTGTCTTTTGTTATCTGTGCTTTTGATGTTGTATCCAAAAAATTCATTGCCAAATCTAGTGTTGTGAAGCTTTTGTTCTGTATTTTCTTCTAAGAGTTTAATTGTCTTAGGTTTTACATTTAGGTTCTTGATCCATTTTGGATTAATTTCTGTATATTGCGTAAGGTAAAGGTCCAACTTCATTCTTTGTTTGCGGATATCCAGTTTTCCCAGTACCATTTGTTGAAAGACTATTCTTTTTCCATTGAATGGTCTTGGTACTTTTATCAAAAATCATTTGATCGTGTATGAGATGGTCTGGGATTCTTTCTATTCCACTGGTCTATAGCTCTGTCTTTATGCTAGTACCACATTATTTTTGATTACTGTAGCTTTGTAGTAAGTTTTGAAATCAAAAGTGTGAGTCCTTTACTTTTGTTCTTTTTCGACATTGTTTTGGCTATTCAGGGGCCCTTGAGATTACATGTGAATTTTAGGATGGGTTTTTCTATTTTTGCAAAAAACATTTTTTTTTTTTGATAGAGATTTTGATAGGGATTACATTTAATCTGTAGATGGTATTGACATTTTAACAATATTAAGTCTTCTAATCCATGAACATGGAATACGTTTCCATTTATGTCTTTAATTTCTTTTTAATAGTGTTATACTTTTCATTGTACAAGTTTTTCATGTCCTTTGTGAAGTTAATTCTTAAGTATTTTCTTTTCTTCAATGCTTTTGTAAATATAATTGCTTTTGTAATTTTTCAGATTGTTCATTGTTTATAGAAATGCAACTGATTTTTGTGTGTTGCCTTTGTATCTTGCTAGTTTACTGAATTGATTTATTAGTTACGATGTATGTGGAATCTTTAGGGTTTTCTATGTACAAGATCATATCGTCTGCAAACAAAGATAATTTACGCCTTCCTTTCCAGTTTAGATGCCTTCTTCTTCTTCTTCTTTTTTATTATTTTTCCTTGTTTAATTGCTCTGGCTAGAACTTCCAATACTATGTTAAATAGAAGTGTTGAAAGCAGGCATACTTGCCTTGGTCCTGATCTTGAAGGAAGAGCTTTCAGTCTTTTACCATTGAGTATGATGTTCCCTGTAGGTTTTTTATACATGGACTTTATGTTGTAGTTTTCTTTTATTCTTAGTTCATTGAGTGTTTTTATCATGAAAGGGTAGTGATTGCTTTTTCAATTGAGTGATCATGTGTTTTTTCTATTTGTTCTATTGCTATTATAATATGTATTATTGATTGAGTTTCATGTATTGAATCATGCTTGCATTCTAGGAATAAATCCCACTTGGTAATAGTGTATAATCTTTTTTTTATATGCTGCTGAATTCTGCTTGCTAATATTTTGTTGAGGATTTTTGCATCCACGTTTATAAGGAATGTTAGTTTGTAGTTTTCTTAGTGTCTTTCTCTGGCTTAGGGATCAGAGTAATGCTGACCTCATAGAATGAGTTTGAAAGTCTTCTCTCTTCAGATTTTTGGAAAATTTGAGAAGGATTGGTATTAGTTCTTCTTTAAGTGTTTGGTAGAATTCACCAGTGAGCCCTTTAGGTCTAGAACTTTTTTTGTTGGGAGATTTTTGAACTATGTACAGATGTTATCAGCTTTTCTTTTTCTTTGTGATTATGCCTCTTTGTTAGTAAAAGCAACAATCAGCACACAGATCCCTGATAATTGGAGGACAGGGTTCTTTTTACTTACTCACCTGCTTCTCATAAGCTGTTTACAAGCTGATTCAGCAAACCCTGTGTACTGCTGTCTGCTATATGGCTTAGAGTGAGGGATAAGTAGCTGCTATTCTGTGCTAAGAACTAAAACTGACTGAATTTAACTATAATTTATCATTCAAGGCTTCTCCAGGAAGTTGCAAGCCTTCAGCAGACTCCAGAGTTCCGAAATAGTTATTAGTTACATCAGACAGATTCTGTCTGTGCAATTGCTGTCTGGTGCTTCCTTCTCTGCCATCTTCCCCTCAACTTCGATGAGTTTTCACACACACACGCTCTTGTGGAACTCATCACAGTCAAGATAATGAGTATATCTATCACCCCCCCAAAATTTCCTCCTGCCACTTTGTAATTACTCTCCCACCCATGTAAACACCTTGAAATCATATAATATATAGTCTTTTTTTTTCTGGCTTCTCTTATTCAGTACAGTTGAAATTTGAACAACATGGGTTTATACATGGATTTTTTCTTCATTTTCTTTAAAAAAATTTTTTTCAATTACAATTGGTAATATTTTATATTAATTTTAGATATACAGCTCGGTGGTTTGACATATATAATTTATGAAGTGATTCTCCCAATTAGTCTAGTACCCCCCTGACATTATCCATAGTTATTACAATCTAATTGACTGTATTCCCTTTGCTGTACTTTACATCCCTGTGACTATTTTTTAACTACCAATTTGTACTTCTTAATTTCTTCCTCTTTTGCACCCAGTCCCCTTCCAATTGGTAATCATCAGTTTGTTCTCTGTATCTAGGAGTCTGTCTTTATTTTGTTTGTTTGTTTGTTTTGTTCTTTAGATTCCACATATAAGTGACATCATATGCTGTCTTTCTCTGTATGACTTATTTCACTTAGCATAATACCCTCTAGGTCTATCCATGTTGTTGCAAATGGTAAGATTTCATTTTTTATGGCCGAGTAATATTCCCTTATATATATGTAATATTCTTTATCCAGTCATCTATGATGGGCACTTAGGTTGCTTATATATGTTTTTTTTTCAATAAATATGCAATCAGCCCTCTGCGTCCCCAGGTTTTGAATGCGGATTTAACCAACTGCAGATCAAAAACAGTATTTTTAGTCCATGGTTGGGAGTCCTTGGATGCAGAGGACCAATTATATGTTTTGTTCCATACACTTTTATATAAGGGACTCGAGCATTCATGGATTTTGGCTTTCTAGGAGGTCCTGGAACCAAACCTCCACTGATACTGAGGGTCAACTCTAGTTAATTTTTTGGGATGTCAAAGGTTATGTGTGGATTTTCGACTGTGTAGGAGGTTGGCAACCCTAACCCCATTGTTCAAGGGTCAACTACCTATAATTATTTTGAAACTTCATTTATGTTTTATGTCTCAATAATTTGTTCATTTTTATCTCTGAATTCCATTTTGTGGATATACCACAATTTGTAAATTTATTCATCTGTCGATGGACAGTTGTTTCCAGTGTGGGGTTATTAACTAGCTAATAAGAACATTCTTGTACCAGTCTTTGTACTTCGTGCTTTTGTATTTGTTTCCTAGGAATACTGTAACTAAGTACTGTAAACTGTGGCCTAAAACAACATTCTTTCGTATTCTGAAGACTAGAAGTCCAAAATCAAAGTGTTAGCAAGGCCATGCTTTTTTTTGAAGGCTCTAGGGAAGAATCCTTTCTTCCCTTTTTCTAGCTTCAGAAGCTCCCAGGTCCTGAAAATTCTTGGTGTTCTTAGCTTTTAGCTGCATCACTCCACTTTCTGCCTCTCATTCTCTGTGTCATCTCTTCTTGTTAAAAGAACATCAGTCATTGGATTTAGGGCCCACCTTATTCCAGGATGACCTCATGTTAACTAATTACATCTTCATCCAGATAAGGTCACATTCCAGATGGACATGAATTTTAGAAAGGACACTATTCAACCATGTTCAACTTTTCTTTATCTAAGAGTGGAATGGCTGGGTCTTAATGGTAGGGGTGTGTGTAGCTTTTTAAGAAAGTGCCAAACTGTTTTCCAGAGTAGTCTTCATTTTACATTTCTACCAGCAGTATATTACGGTTACGGTTGCTCCACATCCTGGTCAATACTTAATATAGTCAGTTTCCTTACCTTTAGCAATTTTAATGGAAGTAAAGTATCTCATATTGTTCTTAATTTACATTTTCCTCATGACTGATGATGTTGAGCATTTTTATGTGCTTAATTGCCATCTACATATCTTTTTTGGTGAAATGCCTGTTCAGATCTTGTTCCCATTTTAAAAATTGGGTTGTTTTCCTATTATTGAGTTGGAAGTGTTGTTTATATATTCTAGATACAAGTCATATGTCAGATATATCTTTTGCAAATATTTTCTCTCAGTCTGTGGCTTACCTTACATTTTTATAAAATAGAGATTCCGATTTAATCGTTCTGGTTTGGGGCCTAGACATCAGGATTTTCAGAAGCTTCCAGATGATCTCAAAGTGCAGCCAGGGTTCAGAACCACTGCTTCTAACATGAGATTTTGAAGCACCCTAATGTATGTTTGGCAGCTTCTTTTCTTACAGATGATTTTGGGAGAAAAATTTTAGTCATAGGTAAATGACTAATTCTAATAACTACATTAGAATTCTTAGCTTTTCTGACACCTTTGTTTATTGTACTTACAGTCACAGCCAGCAGATGGCAGTGGTGTAACGTAAAAATTCTCAATTCTGTAGCCAGGTCAATCAGGTTAAAGGATTTGGTGTGCCTCTTTTGTTATTAAAACTGAAGATAGATTAGTGATAGCAGATAATGATGGGAGAGCTGTATATGTGAATTTTAAGTGGACAAAGCAGAACTCCAAATAATATGCATGTATACTAATGATTTAACTATATGAAGTTAATTGAGAAGACATCAGTGAAGATCAAAACGTGAATTTGGAACTATGTGGATAGTGTTAATATTAATTAGATTTTTTGCTCTTACTTTCCTTTGTTCTTAGCAATAACATTAAATTACAGTCAAATTTATGTTTTCATATTTGACTGCTCAAGTATAATTTTAATTCTTTAATCTTTTTTATTAGGGAAAATTTCAAACATAAAAAGTAGAGGTTAGTATAATGAACCCCTAGCTCAGTGATTATTAATTCATGGCCACTTTCATTTCATTTATACTTCTGGTTTTTCCCTTGCCTCTCAGGTTTTTGTGAAGCAAATCTGAGCATAATCATTTGTTCTATAAATTATAAATGTACTTTTAAGCGGCTTTCTTTATTTCTCTTATCTTAAAAAATACTCCTTTTTAGAGTGGTGTTTTTATTATAGAGTAAGAAAAACTTTAGAACAGCAGTTCTCAAACTTTTTGATCTCAATACCCTTTAACATTCTTAAAAAGTAAAGTCCTGAGACTTTGACTTATGTGGGATTATATCTATTGGTAATTACTACATTAGAATGAAACTAAAAGCCTTTAAAGACATGTATTACTTTATTTAAAATGACAACGTAAAACTATTACATGTTGATATAAATAACATTTTTTCTATAAAAACTCTATCGTCCAAGACAAAAAATATGTAAGATTGTGAGAGGACAGGCATTGTCTTATATGTTTATAAATCTATAATTTCATGGATTAATAGAAGACAGCTGAATTTTTATATCTGCTTCACTATTCAGTCTTTTGTATTATGTTAATTTTGGGTAAAGTATATGAAGAAAATGGAGGCTCATAGAGCTATGTAATTGGAAAAGGTGAGAATATTTTATTGGCATTTTCAAATAATTATGCTTATTCTCCTTTGATGTTATACCAAAACTCCACTGCACACTTGTAAGCAATGAGAGTGGAAAAGGAAAATGACATCTTAGTATTATTATAAAAATAGTTTTTAACCTTCCAGATTCCCTGAATGTGTCTCAGGGATGCCCAGGGGCCCTCAGACCACAGTTTAAGAACGACTGCTTTAGAAATACTGTTCTTTAGATATAGTTTTCTTTTTCTTTCAATTGGGAAAGTTTAAGTAAAATTTATTTCCTTCAATTTTATTACAAAACCATATTAACAAAGGAAGTTAAAACTAAGACAGCAGTCTTACTTCTCAGAATATCTTCTGTTTAGTTTCTTCTAGTCTTTTAGTTCTTATTGAGACTTCTTTCATCACCTTTCACTTTCCAAAATGGAAATGTTTTTTTGTCTAATCATAAAAATAATATTAATTATTTAAAAACTTCAGTCAAAATATACAACTCTAAAGAAGGAAATAATAGCCTACCATAGCCCTCTCATTTTGAACTTTTAATGAAACTTTAATCACAATAGCAGTCTCCCATAATCCAGGGAGATTTAAGATTTAAGATTTATTTAAGAACTTCTTAAATAAAACTTTAATGATTGGGATTCTGTTTTCTGAAAAAGGAATTGAAGGAAGGCAAATTGCCTGTAGTACATTTAATTGAGTTTTTAAGGTTAAGTTTAAATCAAACCATTTGTTCTGCTCGATATTATCTCTTTAGTTAATTGACAGAAGGGAGGCCTTCTGGTGTTTTTCTAACTACAGATTTAAGACAGCACATGTGACCCAAATGAAATGTCAGTATAAGAACTGATCTAATGTAGGTTTGTTTGTTTTATTTTGTTTAATTTGAGAGTGGCAGCTGCAGACTTTGAAAGATGTGAACTAACTGAGCTCTTCATCATCGTCTTCAGAACCTTCCACTCTCATCTCCTATGATCTGGTTTTCTCTAAGATGAATTGAGATTTTTCCCCCAGATTTAAAAAAATGTTAAGTGGTAAATGGCAAACTTTGAGGGTTTAGTAGTTTAAAATACTGAGAAAGTAATGTAATTATCTGCAAAGCATAGTTCGAAAAACATGTTTTGAAATCTCTATTTGTAAAAGCTCATTAATGAATAAATAGTCCTCAACTTACAAACATACCCAGTGAATACTTAGTCGCTAATGCTAGTCCCTATTCCCTCTTCTTCAACTGAACAATTGAAAACTGGAAGATAGGCATGTGATCTCTGGATCATCAGTAGGTTGATGCAAGAATTGTGGCCAAAAAATGTGAAACATCTAGAAAAACCAATGAGTTCAGAAGTACAAGAAGGGTAAAAACATAAAAAGAGAAGCAGGCTGACCCTTGGAGTGGCCTTATCAGCATCAAATATTTCCCTTATTTCTTCATTCTTTATTTTCTCTAATATAGGACTTGCTGAAATTCTACCAACTGGGATCCAGTCTTTTTTATGAGAATTAGCTGGAAGTAGTGCATTTCCTCCTGATGGGTAACAGAGTTGTTTTACAAAGGAATGAGAATTGGGTGTGGGTGTGGGTATTTGATCGCTGCTGTTTCAAAATTGGGTGAGTGATTTTCAGGCAGGAGAACATTTTGGGGGACAACGAAGGAGGATGCTAGAGTGAGAGGTTTCATGTAGATTATAGTGCTAGAGGCAGAAGGACAAAGCCATTTTAAGTTTAGGAAGTTTGAACAAGGCAGAAATGTACAAAAGAGAAACTTATTTTTTTCTTAGGCCAAGGGCAAGAGAATCTCATTTTTCTTACACTCCATGATTTTTTTCTCCCTTGGATTCAGGCTAGGACTATTTTTTGTTATGGTGTAGCCCCATTATGTAGTTTGGCATGGAAATCCAGTCATTATTAATATAAATTTGTATTTATAGGAAAAGTATTGAATTCTAAATAGCCATCTTATGAGGGAATTTTTAGAAAACTATGTTGGAAGTGAAGCACTAACCAGTGACCACACTTCATTTTCTTTCAGTTGGAAGTTGAAAGAAAATGATTTCTGATTCAGTTTTTCTTTCACTGTAAACAAAATGTATCAATTCTGTTGCCTTTTCCTTTGGTCTTCCTAGAGAATAGAATAATGTAAATAAGATGGTAGATTAGAAATAATAACACAGTGGTACTGAAGACAGCTTACTTTTGAGGAAAGAGAACACTATCAATATGAAAGAGCAGCAGCTGAAATGTTGAGAAATGTTAAGGGCAAAGCTCTCTTCCATTCTTCTTAGCACAAACTGCTGATCTTTCTAAAGATACCTCTCTTGCAGTCTTTCTTATCTCAATAAATACAACTAATACCACTTTTCAATGCAAGCTACTGTAAACTACACAACTCCAGTAGCCTCCTAACTTGTCTCCATGTTTCCAGTGCCCAAGTCTGTTTTCAGTGAGAGTGATTCTTTTAAATCCATGTCAGATCATTTTACTGCTTTGCTTAAAAAGTCTCCAGTAGCTTTCCATTTCACTCCAGCTGAACGTCCATTAGCCTCAGATCTTTTTTTATTTTTATTTTTCAATTAGAGTTGACATTCAGCATTATTTTATATTAGTTTCAGGTGTATAGCATTGTGGTTAGACATTTATAGAATTTACAAAGTGACTCTTGCTTCTTAGATCTTATTCCATTTCAGCCATATTGCACTCCCTGGTGGTTATTAATCCCACTAGATTTGCTCCTGCCTCAGAACCTTTGCACTTGCTATTTCCTCTTCCTCCAGATACCTGTATGATTATTCATCCACCTCCTTCAGCTCTTAAATATTGCCTTCCTAGAATGGTTCTTCCTAACCACCCTATTTAAAATTGCATGTATACCCTCACCATTACCCATACAACCCCTGTCTTCTGTCCCTGCTTTGTTTTTCTCCATAACACTTATCACTCTCTGACATACTATATATTTTATTTGCTTTTATTATCTGTTTTTTTCTCTATGTTAGAATAGAAGCTCTATGAGAGTAGGAATTTTAGTCTGTTTGAACTTTGTAGTATTACCATAAGTTAAAACAGCACTTGGCATAAAGATGCCCGATTTGTTGCATTAACCAATAATAGATACCATTTACTAAACGCTTACTAAATATTAGGCACTGTGCTAGGATCTTTGTCATCTCTAATCCTTGTGATAAACCTGCAAGGAAGGCAGCATCCCCGTTTTGCTAGGCCTCAGAGAGGTTAAGGGACTTTGCCAAGCTATTTTGTTGTTGGCAGCAGAGCTGACATTAGAACTCAAGTCTGAGTTCTTTTCACTAAGCTTCTCAATGTTCATTATGACATACAGGGTCACTAAGAAATTTAATAAGATATTGTCTGGTGTTTTTCATTTGGGAAAGGAAAGTATGCAGTGCCTTACTAACAACAGATTCCATTTTGGATTATCTTGACTTTAAAAGATTAAAAGGAAATAAAATTGGGTGTTTAAAGGAGCATGCCTCAGTTACCTGGAATGTTTACCTATATGTAGAACATATTATTCCCCCGAAATGTGAAGTAGAAGGGAGTATTGTTTGTATTCTTGAAGAAGTTCAAAAGATCTTTTCAAATACTAGTTTTGCTTCTTAATTAGTTTTAACTATGATTTCTTTTTAAAGCAAACATTTACATTAGGATTATTATATGTTAGTCACTATATGAGTACTTTGCAACTATTAACTTATTTAACATCATCTTTGTCATAATCATGGGAAAGTTACTCATTCTCTGTTTCCTGACCTTTAAACCGAGAAGATTGGACTATCTATATGATCTCCCAGGCCCCTTCTAGCTCTGAAGTGTTAAGACTTTCTAACTATTGCCAGGTAACCTAATTATGTGTTAATTAAGACAGGTCATCTTTTCCTAGTGGGAGCAGAGATGACAGTGGAGCCCCTGAAGACAGTGCAGAATAGGAGAGGAAGTTGTGATTTAAGTAACTATAGGTGCTGAGTTGGTATCTAGCACAGTCTCAGTTTGGGAAGGAAGAAAGGGGTCATCAAATTGTTGTTGAGATTTTGATGGAGTGAAGCTGTTGACACTATCTCTCTGACTTCTTTTAATACCTTAAAGTAGAAATTCAAAGTTGTTTAAATCTTGAGCAAAGCACGACACCTTATTATCCAGCACTATTTTTTAGCTATAGATTTTAAGAAAAGGGAAATAGAAGAGTTAAGAATTTGGTACATAAAAATATCAAACTTGAATCTGATCAAGCATCTAGAGCAATGACTAATTTACAGGAAATATAGGGGACATATTATCAAGTTTGCAGCCATCAAATGGAAACCCTGTAAGACAGCCTAGTTTCTTGCAATAAGTAAATTGCAAGGAGAGAGACAGAGACAGCAACAGGCACAGAGACCTGTAGATTAAAAGCAGTTTGTGATATCTCAACCATTTGTGTGCATGGACTGTATTGGGACTTTAATTCCTCATTTGAACAATCAAAGAAATCTGAACATCAGTTGTTGGAGATATTAAGAAATTGTTGTTGATTTTTTAGGTGTATTAATGCTACTGAGTTGTGTTTAACGCTTTATATTTTAGAGTTACACACCAAAATATTTATAGATGAAATGATGCTATATCTGAGATATGCTTCAAAAATAACTGGGAAATGGGAGATGGAGTAGGTGGGGTTACATATGAAACAAAATAGACCTTGAACTGATAAAGTTAGTTTTTGAGTTTATTGGGATTCATTATATTATCCTACTTTTGTATATGTTTGAAATTTACATTCTAAGTTTTTTTTAAAAAAAGACTGACATGTTAAATAAGTACACATGCTTTCAAGATAGAAGTTATGAAGAAGGAGATTATAAAACAATGTACCCTTAGTGAATTTCATGCAGAGGCAGCGTTTTCTGCAGAGTTTTTCCCCAAACATATATTCGTTATAAAAGATGAAAATAGTTCAGAAATATCAGTATAGAAAGTGAAAGTCCCCTTCTTTAATCAAATAATATTTTTAAAATGCTAAAAATTGTCATATCATTTGTACATGGTAATATATTCCTTTTTCCATTTACGAAAATGCATGAGAGATGAAATTTTGACCAAGAGCTGGAGAGAGATTTTCCACTGAACAGAATTGCTTTTGCTTTGCAAAGGGGTATTTGTTAACATTAGTTCTGGAGTTCTTTTAAAAATCCTGTACATGTTAATCCTTTATATAATAGTGGAAAACTGTAGCAAAAGTAGCAATCTGGAATACTCTAATGTGCATCTACTCCTGCCTTCCGTGCAGGTGTAGACCGCAGATTAATTCTGGCAGTGGTTAGGCCAGAAGGGAAATTTGAACCTGAGAGCTTATGTCCTCAGCAAAGCTAATTGGAAGATGTGGAGCAGGGGATTTCCACTCTTTGTTAATAAGATCTCCAGGCACATTTCCTCTTTGTTTTTGTATTTTCCTCAACTGTGAAGCAAAATGTGATTTACTTCACGCAGAGAAATAAAATGTAATTTCCTGCACTTAAGGTGCTGGCTTCTCTTGTGGAGAATTATAATTGCAAGAGTAGAATGTGTATGGATTGAGCTACCTACACATTTGATTTAAACACTAATTTTAAATTAGCTCACTGTATTTGTGCCAGTGGTGGATTTGCTTAGATGATTTGAATTAGCAGATAACTAAGGTTGTCTTAAAGGCAAGCATCTCTCTTGATGGACCACTGCTTTCATTAACAGTGTGATTGTTTGCAAGCTGACTGAAAAACCATGATGGCAAAATTGCATACTGCCATATTAATAAAACATACTGTAGCTCCTTGGCAGATTTATACTTTTTAAATGCTTGTCTTTTTAGTTGAAAAGATCAGTTAACCTGTAAAATTCTCCAAAATGAGAAAAGTGAGCAAATGGTATTTTTCAGGAAAATAGGATAAGCCCATACCTGATACTACGCCCAGAAGTAATGTAACTGGGAAGTGAAAAGAGCTTATTAGTAAATACTCAAGAGCTATTAAACATTAGGTGAATGGTGAAAAGCCTTATAAATTAATAACTGTTCTGCAGTCATTGTCAGTATTTCATAGCCTAATAACTGTGATTCATTTTTTCAAAATATATTTAGAAACCTGTACTACTTTTTTTTTTGTTTGGCTTTTTTTTAATATTAGTTTCAAGTATACAGTACGTTGGTTAGACATTTATATACTTTATAAAATGATCACCCTAATTGCTCCTTCTCTCCTCTGGTTTTCCACCTAGCCAATACAGTAATGCTAACTTCCTTCTCTATGCTGGGCTCCCCAAGCCTATGACCATCTATCAACTACAATTTGTACTTCTTCAACCCTCACCCCATTCTCCCAGCCCCCAAAACCCCATTTCCTCTGTCTGTCACCAAATTGTCCTCTATCTTTGTGAGTCAGTTTTTGATTAGTTTGTTCTTTTTGTTCCTTAGATTCTGCATGTAAGTGAAATCATATGGTATTTATCTTTCTTTGTCTGACTTATTTCACTCAGCATAATAACCTCTAGGTCCATCCATGTCATTGCAAAGGTAGGGTTTCATTTTTTTTTTAATGGCTGAGTAATATTCCATTGTATATATGAACCATAAAATCTATACTACATTTAACCATGGGCCAGACCTTTAGAGACTGAAATTTTTGAAGTGACCTCTTCCCAAGTTACTCAATGTTGTGTTGATGGTACCAGGCTTCTGCTCCTGCAATCAGAGATACTCCATATGATTATTTGAAAGCAAGAATGGATTATTATTATTTTAAATGATTTTGTTTTTCCAGTTCTTTTGAGGTATAATTGACATGTAATGTTGTATTAAAGTGTAGAACATAATGATTTAAGATTTGTAAAGAACCGATTATTGTTAAGTACCAAATAACCTGAAAAATCGCTTTCAGAACTAACAGAGCTCAATAATCAGATCCAAAGCACAACATTCGTTGTCACTGTCAGCTATGTCACCAGTAAAGCTAAATTAGTACTTAAATTCAAATGCGTTTACTTTTAATTTATCATTATTACGTTAGAAAAAACTTTTAAGGTAGAATACCCTTGTAGGTAAAGGAACGATAGTAGATTTGGGGGGGAAAGGAAAGGACCATAATTCTCCCTTTCCTTGTTATGTGATTAACCGTGGTAGTTTTCAGGTTTTGAACTTCGGATTCTGAACCGCCAGAAATTTTGGTAAAATTTTGTGTGAATGTGTGTGTAGTGTTTTAGGTGGGTTACAGACTAGTAGGTAGACAACACACGCACATCCAGGGTAAAATTAAATTCCCAGTTTATATAGCTAAGGACACCAAAATTTAGCAGAAAATGGCCAGAGATGAAGCAGGTGCAGTGTATTTCAGCACAGTTTTCCTAGGACCCTGGTTTCCCTACATGGGACTGAGCAGCCAGTGACAATGTCCACCCACTGTAGGATATCCTTATCTTAATTCATGCGGCATCACAGACCTTTTGTATCTGTGCTGACACCACTGTTCACAAAGACACCACAATCTGCATGCCTCCTTTAAGAGGACTTTTATGAATTATTGAGCTCTCCTGGACTCCGTGTCCTCTCCTCACTAGAGGAGAAAACCCATTTCCCTGCAATGAGGGTAGGTATTTTTCTCCCAGAAGAGGGCCAAGAGCTTTTATCAGTGTTCTTAATGGGATATTTTCCTAAACTTTAGTTCTCTCTTGTCAAGTGACTCCCAAATTGTTTTTCTTTATTCCTGGTTGCTCTTTTAAATGCCATATCAACATAACCAACCATTTGTTGTTTTTTGGGGGATGGAAGAGTGCTTAACGCTTAGCTTACTATAACTTCCTTAACTAATGACAGCAGAAGAAAAGGTGTGCTAACATGGATTAGCAGGAATTGCCACTGTGTCAAATGGATGCAAAGTGTGTCAAAGTTTACAGGAAAATAGAATTTCCCTTAATCGCATTGATTACTAGTGGAATGACTCATCTTGCAGTTGTACATTGCTCTTAAGTTATTCAGTGTGTGTGTAAGTTAGACAAGGGAGGGAAAACCACTGATGAGATGCACAAAACACGTCATTTGAGCTAATGACTGTTCCCGGGATATCCCCAAGATTTCTACCTCAGTATTGCCTCTCTTATTTACCGTTTGACTCTCACTGGATTTCTTTCAGAGTGAAGTTACTTCCCATTACCTTTCTGCCCTCCACTTGGACAGCTTCCACAGGTTACTTTCTTGTACTGCAGTGTACAAAGGTTTACTGTATGCTTACTTAACATTAATCAGGTTTAGTATTGTTTAACTCAGGCACTAGAAATTCCAGGAATTTAAAATTTTCCCTTTTCTGTTCTACCTTTTCTAGTCTTGATTTTTTTTTTCATTAAAAGAGGACCAGAAGACAATCTAAACCATTTTCTTTAATTAGCAATAAAATTGAACATAGACGATAGTAAATTCTGCTTCATTGCTTTGAGAAATTATAAGTTTTGATGGCTTTTGCAGATACAACTAATAAATCATTGTTTCTTCTGCTTCGTAAACAAATAGCTCATTCATCTCAATGAAGTAATGAGTTAAGTAGGAACTGGAAATAGAGGTTCTGTGTTTTTTCTGTAGTCATTAACTTGATCTTCTTTCCCTTTCCATCTCAGTTTTCTCACAGGATTGTTTTGAGGATAGAATTAGAAGATATATGCACATTGTAAGGGTAAAGTAATCTACAAAGCTCCATGGCAGGCAGTGTCTGGCAGAGAACACTCGCTTTATGAACCATCTATATGTGTGTACTGCAAGGGCAATTCATCTGGTCTCAATCTAAAGCCCTTCTAAAAGGGATGGACATGCTTTTCTTACATATATGGAGGCAGTTAGGTTATTGGTACTTACAGGAATCCATCTACTCTACCTCTGTATGAACACAGGCTCCCATTTCTGAGTCAGGAACAGGAAGCAGAGAAAGTTATTTTCCTGGTATCCGTTTTAAAACCCAAAGAGTTATAAATAATGACAAACTGTTGGTAAAACTTGTACCATTATTATTACTTACCCAAAGCATATATAGAGACTTTTGTACTATAGTCTTTTTGTAATCAAATCTCTTAATTCTGAGTTCTTACAATAGCCCTTTGAAGTAAGTATCCCCACTTTATACCTCAGGAACTTGAGGCCTGGAAAAGTGAGGTGACTTGATCAAAGTCATATAAGCTAATGGATGGCCCAGCAGAGAAGATGCAAACCCAGATCCACTGATGGCTAATCCAGGCTCCTTTAGCATCCTCACAGCATTTCTGAGGACTGTACATGTGCCTGAGAAGGAAAATAATAATATTAGGTAGCTATACTTATTGTTAAAGGAAACATTTTGAGTTTGGTCATTTTTCGAGGGTGAGCAACGAAAAATCTATAAAGATTCTTAGAAAGAGCCTTGGGCAATTCTCTGTGTAATTGCTTTTCTCTGGGAATTCTTTTTGAGGGCTTTCAGTTCTATCTACGTATAGTGCTAAATTTTTCTTCAAAACTTTCTCTCCCCCACTTGAAAAATAAATGTTTATTTTCTGATTTCTTTTTGAAAAGTTTTACAGTGAGTTTTATCTGTGCAATATTTTTATTTTGTTTTTTTTTTTGTTTGTTTGTTTGTTTTTGTTTTGAGGGAGCGGGGAATCACCCAGTGAAAGAACTTACATACTCTGAGTGTCTGCTTCCAAGGAAGGAGGAACGTTAGGCACTGTGTTGGTACTTTGGAGCCAGTTCCTAGTTGGTTGTAAAGCAGAGGGGATTTCCAGGGTGTTTAAGTGCGGATGAACTTTTTAAACTGAAAGCAGAATTTAAAAAGAAAAAATGGTAAGCAACATTCTGGGTTTGCAGAATCCAAGACATGTTATTGCCTTTCCTTGCCTGATTTGTTCCTTTCTATTTTGGGAGCATGATTCTGCAGTGAAAAGTATCTTTTTGCCTTTCTTTTAGCTCTTCTCTATAGGTCTGTCAGGATATGATATGGAAGGGAAGGAGAGGGATCAGAAAGAATACAGCTTTTGTTCTGTCTAGAAATTTACTTTAAAATAAAATTAATTCTAAACTATCTTTATCTGAATAAGATCTATTTCCCCAAAGCCCAGGCAAGATTTAAGAAATAACTTTATATTTGTGAGTAGATTCTGTTCTGTCTGGGTATTTAGTATAAAAATCTACTTGGAAATATACCTCACTGCTAGAGAACATGTGTCTTTTAACTCATGATTCTAGATGGTTGAGAAGTCTTTAGTGAAAGTTTTTCAGTCCTTTGTGTAGTCAATAGTGGGCTTTCATTTTGTATTTCAAGGCAAAAAGTAGATTATCTTCTGTCCCCCCTTCTTCAAGTGATAGATATTATAGGCCTATGATAAAATATATTGATAATGTTCCCTGGGCAAAATCGTGTTTTGTACATATCGCAGAGTCCCCTTGTTTGCAAGTACCCTATAGGCAATAGTCTTGATTGGCGTGCCTTTCTTAAGAATATAGGCCACAACTTATTAATAGGTACTGTTCTGGAAGAAGGAAAAACTTACAAGGCAGGTACCAGGAGGTTCAAGCCCTGTGAAGACTGCTCCACCATCTTCAAACATAGTTGTTTTGTTGTCTTCTGGCTTTGGAGGTTCCAGGCTAATTTTTGTTATTCTGAAGTATAGTGGAAGGATGATAGGATAGATTTATAGGTTTTGAATCTTAAACCTATCACTTACTAGTTATGTGATTGACTTAACTTCTCTGTGCTTTAGTCTTCTAATCTATTAAGTGGGAAAAACATGGTAATATCCACCTCATGCCATTGATAGAGGAATAAAAGAGTTGATATAGGAAGCACTTAGAATTTGTTTTTCTTGTTTTCCACATGGTAAGTAGAAAGCACTGTAAAAGTATTTGTGTTGTTATTATTTGGCCTGGATGCATATGGGATTTTTTTCTTTAACCTCAAAATAAAAAATTTTGTACAAAGAGAAGTAGGTGAATTTTCATTGAGTTTCCCTGAATCTCATGAGTCCTTAATGACTTAGATGCTTTCTATCTTAGGAAAGGTTTTTTTTAATGATTAGTTCTCATCCTTTTGTTTTGATATATTCCTTGGGAACACCCTTATGAGGCTTAAGTTGGAGCTCTGTTTTCTGGCCTTTATGCCTATAATGTTTTTTCTCTTAACATTCTCTTTTTGTTCTTTTCCTCTACATTGTAATAGAATTTCTCAAAAGTTTGTGCTGCATTTCACAAAATCCATGTTCGAGTGTATTATTTCCAATCTTTACTTTCAATGATGATTTTCATTCTGTTGTTGCATTTTGTTTTTTTCTTACATTTATATTTTATTTTTGCCAGATCCCTTTGCATCTCTTGCTGTTCTCTCTTTAAAGCTCATTGCTCTTTCTTCATAGATACAATAAAATATCCTCTGCCTATCCCTTAAGTTTTTGGTGTTTGCCAGGGCTTCGGTTTCCCAGGGTTTCCTTCCTCTTCTTCTACTTCCCAGGGTTTCCTTCCTCTTCTTCTTCACCCACTCTTGTTTTCCCTACCACCTGTATGCCAGGTACTTCACATATCTACATAGCTCCAACCCTTGCATTCTCACTGAACCCTTTATTTCCTATTGGGCATCTTTCTGAATAACATTTTTTCAGTGACAAGATAAGAGTGGTAAACTATTTTATTCTTTATCTGAAAATGTTACTTAAATAATAGTTTAATCACATAAATTTTAGTATTTTCCCTCAACACTTTGAAGATTGTATTCCATTGTCTTCTGTCCTCCATTTTAGGTACTGTTGAGAAGTTCTGTTCCATTGTAGATGATCTCTATCCTCCTATTGCTCTTAAGATTTTTTTTTTTCACTTCTGTTTCACTATGACGCTTACGTATGAATGTATTTATTTTTCCTTGGGATTCACTGAATCTGAGTTTCCTGAATCTGAGGTTTCATTTCTTGAATCAGTTCAGAATAATTTTCAGCCTTTATATCTTCAACTATTGCTTCTCCCGAAATTCCTATTAGACTTTCATTGCACCCTTTTACATTCACCTCCATGTCTCCTTCTCTTTTTCATATATTTCATTCCTTTATCTCTCTGATGTGAATTCTGGGTAGCTTCCTCAGATCTATCTTCTAGTTCACTACTTTTCACTTCAGATGTGTCTATTCTTCTCTCTACTCATTCATTTAGGGTTTTTTCCCCTAATGATTCCATTATTTACAGACCATAAAATTGACCTATTTTAAGCATACAGTTCCATGATTTTTGAGTAAATTTGTACATTTGTGTAACCATCATCACAATTCAGTTTTAGAATACTTCTGTCACCCTAAAGTTTCATCATGCCCTTTTGACATCAATCCTTGCTCTCTCCCCTGGCCCTAAGAACCATTGATACGCTCTCTGTCTCTGTAGTTTTGCCTTTCCTGAAAATTTCATATAAATAGAATCATATAATCTGTAACTTTTTTGTCTTTCACTTAACATAATGTTTGTTTTTATACTACATTAGATTTAGTTTTAAATATAGTGTTTTTGAATTTGTGTTGTTACATGTACCAGTAGTTTATTGCTGAGTAGTGTCCCAGTGTATGAATCTGCCACAATTTGTTTATTCACCAGATGATGGACATTTGTATTTCAGATGATGGACATTTGTATTTTCCCCTCATTCATTTTGTTTTGATTATTTTAGGATTTCAATTTTAGAGCTTCTCTTTCAGATTTTCCTCTTCAGTTTTTTATGATCACTGTCTTTTCTTAAAATTCTGATTCTTTTACATTTTAATTATTGTTACTTATTTATATTGTCTCTTAGATTTTTCTATTATCCTTTATCCTGAGTTCTTTGGGCTCTAATCCTGTCGTTTAGAGGGCTCACACATGAGGGATTATTTACATTTGTGTTCTGCAATTTTAAATTAGTACAATTTTAGAGGAGCTTGCTCTTTCTATGAGAATCCCTTTGTTTCTTAAATTGTTGATAATGTCCCTCCAGAGAGGTTTTGTGTTTGCTTTTGCCAAGTACCTAAGAGATATTACTAGACCAGAACCAGTTTTTATGTGCTTTCTTGACAGGGCATGATGATTTTGTATTACATGGTTTGTCTAAATTTGTGTTCCAAACCCATTTAAGACTTAAGCCTGGAGTTTCTTTTTCTAAAAAGACTTTTTTCCTACTTAGATCCCTGGAAGAAATAGAGAAGGTGGTATATTGTGTTTTGACATCAGTGTGCTCATTTGTAAAGGTTCTTCATTTATTCAGGAGTTCACTTCCAATTTCTCTCACCATTTGTACCCAAGGTTTGAGAGATCTACAGTTCCCTACAGAGAATATCAAAAGTCAAGCCCCTGTTTGCTAATACCCATTCCATTTTTCCTTTTTAGTTCTCTCCTGGACAATATTAGCATCAACTCTTATCCTTACCATTTTGCTTTTTGTTAACAATAATCAAAGATCTGGCTTCATCTCTGTCACTTAGAGATTTCTTTCTTTCTTTTTTGTAAGTTCAGCGATGCATTTAATCTTTTTGTTGTATTATCCAGCCTTTTTAGATATTTGTAGCAGGATGGTTTTTTTGGTTGTTGGGTTTTGTTGTTGTTTGTTTTTTCATCTTACTGGAATCAGGAAACTCAGATAAGATTCTAAG
>NW_011888791.1:15065147-15110854 GCF_000151845.1 Pteropus vampyrus | reverse complement strand
TACGTATGAATGTATTTATTTTTCCTTGGGATTCACTGAATCTGAGTTTCCTGAATCTGAGGTTTCATTTCTTGAATCAGTTCAGAATAATTTTCAGCCTTTATATCTTCAACTATTGCTTCTCCCGAAATTCCTATTAGACTTTCATTGCACCCTTTTACATTCACCTCCATGTCTCCTTCTCTTTTTCATATATTTCATTCCTTTATCTCTCTGATGTGAATTCTGGGTAGCTTCCTCAGATCTATCTTCTAGTTCACTACTTTTCACTTCAGATGTGTCTATTCTTCTCTCTACTCATTCATTTAGGGTTTTTTCCCCTAATGATTCCATTATTTACAGACCATAAAATTGACCTATTTTAAGCATACAGTTCCATGATTTTTGAGTAAATTTGTACATTTGTGTAACCATCATCACAATTCAGTTTTAGAATACTTCTGTCACCCTAAAGTTTCATCATGCCCTTTTGACATCAATCCTTGCTCTCTCCCCTGGCCCTAAGAACCATTGATACGCTCTCTGTCTCTGTAGTTTTGCCTTTCCTGAAAATTTCATATAAATAGAATCATATAATCTGTAACTTTTTTGTCTTTCACTTAACATAATGTTTGTTTTTATACTACATTAGATTTAGTTTTAAATATAGTGTTTTTGAATTTGTGTTGTTACATGTACCAGTAGTTTATTGCTGAGTAGTGTCCCAGTGTATGAATCTGCCACAATTTGTTTATTCACCAGATGATGGACATTTGTATTTCAGATGATGGACATTTGTATTTTCCCCTCATTCATTTTGTTTTGATTATTTTAGGATTTCAATTTTAGAGCTTCTCTTTCAGATTTTCCTCTTCAGTTTTTTATGATCACTGTCTTTTCTTAAAATTCTGATTCTTTTACATTTTAATTATTGTTACTTATTTATATTGTCTCTTAGATTTTTCTATTATCCTTTATCCTGAGTTCTTTGGGCTCTAATCCTGTCGTTTAGAGGGCTCACACATGAGGGATTATTTACATTTGTGTTCTGCAATTTTAAATTAGTACAATTTTAGAGGAGCTTGCTCTTTCTATGAGAATCCCTTTGTTTCTTAAATTGTTGATAATGTCCCTCCAGAGAGGTTTTGTGTTTGCTTTTGCCAAGTACCTAAGAGATATTACTAGACCAGAACCAGTTTTTATGTGCTTTCTTGACAGGGCATGATGATTTTGTATTACATGGTTTGTCTAAATTTGTGTTCCAAACCCATTTAAGACTTAAGCCTGGAGTTTCTTTTTCTAAAAAGACTTTTTTCCTACTTAGATCCCTGGAAGAAATAGAGAAGGTGGTATATTGTGTTTTGACATCAGTGTGCTCATTTGTAAAGGTTCTTCATTTATTCAGGAGTTCACTTCCAATTTCTCTCACCATTTGTACCCAAGGTTTGAGAGATCTACAGTTCCCTACAGAGAATATCAAAAGTCAAGCCCCTGTTTGCTAATACCCATTCCATTTTTCCTTTTTAGTTCTCTCCTGGACAATATTAGCATCAACTCTTATCCTTACCATTTTGATTTTTGTTAACAATAATCAAAGATCTGGCTTCATCTCTGTCACTTAGAGATTTCTTTCTTTCTTTTTTGTAAGTTCAGCGATGCATTTAATCTTTTTGTTGTATTATCCAGCCTTTTTAGATATTTGTAGCAGGATGGTTTTTTTGGTTGTTGGGTTTTGTTGTTGTTTGTTTTTTCATCTTACTGGAATCAGGAAACTCAGATAAGATTCTAAGTATTTTAAATAGGATAGTACACTATAGAAATTATAGCTACAATTACTAAATGAAAGAAATCTAAAACATTAAATGAGTATGCTATTAAATGAGTATAAGCGTCCTTAGATTATTTGTTAGATTACAGTCACATTTTCCAACATGTGACTTCATTTTTCCCTGGCTACATTAAGGCAGTCATGATAGTGTTCCTTTTATTGAGGATTTATTTGGATCCCATGGTTTAAAGAGACACACAAAAAAATTTGGCTGTTAGATACAGAGATGCATTTTTTTAGTTGTTGTTCCCATGTTAAAAGCAGTGCTTCCAACCAAAATAGCTGGTATTCCCCTGTTTTTCCATATCTACTATGACTAAAGCCAGTTGTTTTAATAATCCCCTTCTTTGGAAAATATTATCGGATTTTTGCCGTACATTGGATATAATCAACATGTTAAGAACACTGTTTCTTTCATGATGTAAAGTTTTGAGTATACATTTTTGTAGTCTTCCTGTTTCCCCTTGGTTGCTACACTAGAGTACATCATTAACTAAAAATAAATAAGAGATCTATTTTGAATTTTCTGGTGAGATTTGTTATCAAAGTCTCAGAATAGAAGTAAACCATCATAAATATATGGAGTTTCATTTCAAAAAATTGAAGTATTTTAACCTAAGTGGAAAAGTAAAGAATTCTTAGTGTCTCTTTTCATTTGTTGAGAAAAATCAGTCGCTTAACCTGTTTGCTTTCTCATCCATAATGTAAGAGGAGTAATAAATGGAAGAATCAAGTTCTACTGCCGTGTATCTTGTTAAGAGTCATTTATAATTATAAAGTCAGCTCTTCGAAGGCAGGTGCTGGATCACCTCTGTTCTAGAGCTCATGTGTCATGTGTAGTTTATAAGCTGTGCCATTCTTCTATTTCTTTCTTGCTCCACATTTTTGGGTCATTTTGCTCCTCATATGCGATTAGGTAACAACCACAAAACAATAAATATCAGTTCTGCTTCCTTGTTTCTCATAAGTTGAATAAAGTAAAGAATTGAAAACTCTTGATTAACTATTTTAGAATTCTTACTACATTTATTTATTCTTTTCCATATTATAGTATTAAGCAAGAGTTGATTTTTTTTTTTATTTAAACTCAGTGCATAATTGCATAAAGACTTTCTGCTTATTCTTTGAGCTTCCATTTGCCTATTTGTTAATCCTCAAACATGCAGTTCTTTGGTGTTTAGTAAGGACCTTGGCAATTCTTTCCTCTGCCTAGAAGTTTCTTCCCCTGAAGGGAGCATGGTTTACTCCCTCACTTCATTCAGGTCTGTTTAAAGGTCACCTCATTAGAAAGGCCTTTCCCTTTAACTATATCTAAAACAGGCTAGGGAGAGTGGTGCTAATACCTACTCTGCTTAATTTTTCTTCAAGGCACTTTTCTCTACCTGAAATTAAATATCTATTTGTTACCTTGGTATTGCTTGTCTCCTCCGCTAATATATAAACTCCATGAGGGCAGAGAATTTGTTTACTATTCTGTTCCTAAGAATTAGAACGTTATTTGGCACATAATAGATACTTAATGAAAATCTGTTGACTGACCAAGTAAATGGATTATAATCTTATGGCCTAAGAGTGGAATCTAGCCCATGAATGTTTTTTTGTTTGAGCTTCTTTTTGTTTTGCTATCTTAAAAAGTTGTTTGACATATTTCAAAATGCCAGATTTTTTACTTCCCTTGAAAATCAAATTTGGTAATCCTGCATCTTTATTTTTGTGTAGTAACAATTAGCTAGACTAAGCATTGGACTGCTTGCTTTCTAAAGAAACTACATTCGTCAATTTGTCATAGTCTCTGCCTCTTTCTGTCAAATATTGGACAATGAGACGCCATTTTCTATTTGTCATTTTGCCTCTCTGTTATCTTTTCTTAGACTTGGCTCATTTTACTTTTTTATGTTACCTGCCTGGTTCCTGTAGGCATTTGAGTTAACAACCTCTGTTGCAAGTCATAAAAGTCATAATATTTACTACAATTTCTCTGAAGTTATACTTTTCAGATTTAAACTTAAAAGTATGAAATGAAATGAGGGAAGATGATAGAAGTTGTGGCTATTATTAAAGGAGATACATGTTGAATTTATAAAGCCTATGTGTTACAAAAATGAAGAACTCCCTTCATGAGCACATGAAAAGATGCTCAGCATCCTTAGTCATTAGGGAAATGCACATTAAAACCATAATGAGATCCCACTCCATGCTGAGAAGCATGGCTCTAATCAAAAAGATAGACAACAATAAGTGTTGGTGGGGATGTGGAAAGACTAGGAGTCTTAAACATGGCAGTTGGAAATGTAAAGTGGTATAGCCACTTTGAAAAACAGTCTGGCAGTTCCTCAAAAAGTTAAATATAGAGTTACCATATGGCCTGACAATTTCACTCCTAGGTATATACCCAAGAGAAATGAAAACATACATCCATGCAAAACTTGTACACAGATGTTCATAGGAGCATTGTTCATAATAGCCAAAAAGTTGAAATAAACTAAATGTCCTTCAACTGATAAGTGGATACAATAGAATGTTGTTCAGCAATAAAAAGAAATGAAATCTGATCCATGCTACATGGATGAGCCTTGAAAACACTATGCTGAGTGAAGGAAGTCAATCACAAAAGATCGCATATTTGTATTATTCAGTTTATTTAAAATGTCCAGAATAAGTAAATCTATAGAGACAGAAAGTAAATTAGTGGTTGCTGTGTGATAGGGTGACAGAATGGAGATTGACTGCTAATGAGTGTGGAGTTTCTTCTAGAAGCGACAAGAATATTCTAAAATTAGATTGTGATGATATTGCACAACCTGTGAATTGAATTGTACACTTCAAACAAGTGAATTGAATGGTATGTGAATTGTATCTCATTAAAAAAAAAATTTTAAACTCCTTTTATTTATAGTGAAGAAACAAATGATCAAAAGATTGGTGGATTTCCATATACCAGATCATTAGTCTGCAATCAAGCACAATCCCAGCAGTAGCCCTACAAAGAAATAAGTGTTCTTCATTTAAATTTACTCTCCATTAAAACAGCTAAGCTTGCAGATTTGTAAAGCCCTGTGTCATAGTTTGCTATTTCAGTAGGTCAGTTCTTTCTTTGTCATGTCTTTTCAACGTGATCTACTCAGTGGCTTTTGACTGCATCCATAAATTTGTGTAGTTTGAAAAGTGAACATCTTGGAGGCCCAGCGGAAGTGTTATAAATAATCCCTGACCAGTAACATTAGTGATGGGAAAAAAAACCAGTCTGATAGGTTAGATTCTTCTGTCTGTCTACTAGAAGACCTGGATCAGGAGGATAATCTTTGGATGAGATTTTATTGGGATTTTCTTATACATCCTGTGATTACACAGAGGCTCCTGAGACTCACCTTTCAAACAAACCATCTCAAGTATACCCTTTTCCATTCTGTGATTTTAAGGGATTTCCAAGTCTTGTTAACATAGAATATCAGAACTGGAAGGGGATTTTATAAGTTATCTAGTTTGACTCTTGATTTTTACAGATGTCCATTTTGCCAGTAATACTGAAATACCTCAGTTTGTCATTACTCTTGAAGTGAATATAATGTACTAAGAGCAGCACCAAAATGATAATTTGGAAGTGTAGTGGAAAATCTTGTCCATATTAATTATTAGTGAAACTTGAATTTTAGAAATTTAATGCACTCGTTTTGTTTCTCTTGATGCATTTAGAGTGAAATAAAAATGGTTATATGTAAACTATTTTAATTCTCCTTGATAGCTTTATTTCCATTTGTGAAAAATAGTATTCCTATTCTAACCAATATTTAGTTAGTTTTGATTTTAATTGGAATGTTCTAAACACTTGTAGGAAATATATTTGAGCATAGAAATTTTAAAAGTGTTTTTTGCCTGATACCCTGTAACTACAGGCTTGGTTTAAATGGATAATTCTAACCTCTTAATGAATAAAGCAAAAACTTTTTCCTCTTTTACTCTTATTCTTCTGCTAACCTTATTAAAGTGTATTAACTGATAATTAATCCATAGTGTGTTGGTTTAATTAGAGCAAAGATTTGAGGTTCTTAACTCCTCTTTCCCAGGTTGGTTTTGCAGAGAAGAAAGCACAGGGGCAGGAGGCTGAGGGGGATACAGATTTTAGAGATTCTGCGGGCATAGTTTTACTTGGTTTGGAGGCTTTATCAGAGTTTTGTTGCTGAAATCACTGGGCATATAGAGGATAATGTTTAGTCAAATAAAGAACATTGAAAAGTTAAAAACAACAAAAACAACAACAACAACAACAGTGTTTCCTGAGTAGAAAAGAAAGAGGTAGGTCCCCCACAACTGGAGTTGGCAGGGATAGTAAAGCCAAAGAAGTCAAATGGGAAATGAAAGCATGCATATGGATCAATGTTTATTTTAAAGATGAAATATATATAGTATTAGAATTTTCTTTATTTTATTTTTTAATCAGCTTTATTAAGGTATAGTTAACATACACTTAAATTTGCCAATGTACAATTCAGTGAGTTTTGACTTATGCAGGCAGTTGATAATAACCTCCCTAATCAAAATATGGGACATTTACATCCCCCTTCCCCCAACAGTTCCCTGGTGTTCATTGCAGTCAGTTCCCTCTCTCTACTTCCTAGAACCATTAATCTGCTTTCTGTTAGTATAGTTTTGTTTTAAATTTCATATAAATGGAATCACAAAGTATGTAAGTAGTTTTTTATGTCTACCTTTTTTCATTTAGCATAATACTTTTGAGATTCATCCATGTTGTTATGTGTAGCAACAGTTTCTTTTTATTGATAAGTAGGATTCAATTGTCTGGATACTACTTTTTATTCCCATTCATTTACCAGTTAATGAACATTTGAATTGTTTCCAGTTTTTGGCAATTAGGAAAAAAGTCATTATTAACATTTATGTATTAGTCTATGTATGGATGTAGATTTTCATTTCTCTTCTATAAATACCACAAGGTGGGACTGCTGAGTTGTAAGATAAATAAATGCTTAACTTTATAAGAAAGTTGCCAAACTGTTTTCAAAATGGTCGTACCATTTTGCATTCCCATTCAATGTTTGAAAGTTTGAGTTGCTCCACATACTTGTTTTGGTCAGTCTTTTTAAATTTAGCTGTTCTAGCAGGTGCATAGTATCTCATGGTGGTTTTAAATTTACATTACCCTACTGACTAATTATGTTGAGTATCTTTTCATGTACTTATTGCCCTAACAGAAGTTCTCCATCTTTGTAGCATTGATACAATAATATTATCTAATCCATAGTTGGTACTCAGGTTTTGTCACTTGTTCCAATAATATCCTTTTATAAGTGTTTCCTTTTCTAGATCTAATCCAGGATCACACTTGAGGTATAGTTGCCATGTTTTCTTGGTCTCTTTCCAACTGCAATAAAAATTTCAGTTTTCTTTGAGCTGAGAATAACAAAAAACCTGTAGGCCTATTTTGTAGAATGTCTCTCAATTTGAGAAATTGCTTTATCTGATATTTCTTTATATTAGATTAAAGTCATGCCTTTTTGACTAGAATATCACAAAAATGCTATTGTCCTTCTCCAAGACATTATATCAAAAAGCATACTATTTGAATATTGGTGATGACTTTATGCATTGCCTTAGAAATTTTTGCTAATTCCGATGTGAAGAATATGCCAGTTTTCTTCTAGAGTTTTCGTAGTTATAGCTTTTTGGTTTAGATTTATGATCTATTTCAAAATAAATTTTGACTGATTGAGATAGGGATTGAAGTTCATCTTTCTCCAGCTCTTTCTCTTGCTAATTTTCTTGTTTTTCTGTTTTCTATTTCTTTGATTCTGTGCTTTGTTAATCTAGTTTAGTTAAAATTTAATTTGTTCTTTTTCTAATTTAAGGGGAAAACTTAGATCAATGATTTTAGACTTTTTTCAAATAAGCATTTAAAACTATGCATTTCCCTCTAAGTATTGCTCTAATGCATTCCGTAACTTTTGATATTTTATATTTTATTACTACTTAGTACAAAATATTTTATAATTTCCTGTGTAATTTCTTTTTTGACCCATGGGTTGTTTAGAAGTATAATTTAGAAATATTTGGGACTTTTATAGATATCTTTCTGCTATTGGTTTCTGATTTAATTGTGTGTATGGGATCAGCAAACATACTCTTTCAGAGTGTAATATTTTGAAATGTATTGAGACTTATTTTATTACCTAGAGCTTGCGGTCAATCTTGGTGTTCCATGTATACTTGAAAATAATAAATATTCTGCCAGTATTGGGTATAGAATCCCTTAGATATCAATCAAATCAAAGTAATTATTGGTGTAGTTCATGTCTTCTCTATCTTTACTGATTCTTATCTACTTGTTCTATCATTATGGAGAGAGGAATGTTGAACTCTCCATCTATAATTATAGACTTATTTGTACCTCCTTTGTACCTCCTTTAAGTTCTGTCAAGTTTTGCTTAATGTATTCAAAGCTCTGTTCTTATTTATGAGTATGACTTCTTGATCTGTTGATCTTCTCATTATGAAGTGTCCCTTTTCCTTTTTTGTAATACTGTTTTTCTTGAGGTCCGTTTTGTTTATAACATTCATGTTACCACTTCAACTTTCTTAAGCTTACTGATATATATTTTCCCCTGCTTTTCACTTTCAGCTTATCTGTACTTTTATATTTAAAGCACATCTATTTTAAACAGCATTTTTGATAGTGTCAAATTTAAGTATTTTGCAATTTGTTTTCTATTTATGTACTTTTTATTTTCAATCCTTCTGTTCCTCCTTTCATTTTTTTTTTTTTTAGGGGGGGTGAATTAATCAGAATTTTTTAAATGTTTCATTTAATTCTTCTGCTGGCTTTTCATCTGTACCTTTTTTTGCCTTATTTATTTTATTTAATTTTTTTGATTGGCATTTGAAGCTGAAAGCTTTCTTTAAAAATTTTTTTTAAAAATTTTAATTAGTTTCAAGTATCTAGTACATTGGGTTGACATCTATATAGTTAGTAAAATGATCTCCCCAATTGCTCCCTCCCTCCCCTGACCCTCTACCTAGACGATGTATTAATGCTAATTGCATTCCCTATGCCATGCTCTCCATCCTCATGACCATCCATCAGCTACTAATTTGTACTTCTTTAACCTTTCACCCCATCTCCCAGCCCCCCAAACCCTCCTCCCTTCTGTCTGTCACCAAATTGTCCACCATATTTCTGAGTCTGTTTTTGATTAGTTTGTCCTTTTTACTCCTTAAATTCTGCATATAAGTGAAATCATATAGTGTTTATCTTTCTCTGTCTAACCTAAATACCTTCTAGGTTCATCAAAGCAATATCTTTTTCCATTCCCTTCCTTTTCATATGTAGGGGTCTTTTTTTCTTATCCTTTCAGCCACTCTATCTTTTGTTTGGAACACTTAATTCTTTTCCATTTAAGGTACTTATTGATAGGAATGTAGTTGTTACCATTCTTTATTCCTGTTTTTGATACATGTTTTTTCTTCTTAAAGAAGTCCCTCCCACATTTCCTGTAATTCTGGCTTGACGGTGATATTCCTTTAGTTTGTTTTTGTCTGGGAAGCTCTTTATCTGCCCTTCAACTCTAAATGATAGCTTTGCTGGATAAATTATTCTTTGTTGTATATCCTGAGTCTTCACCCTGTCGAATATTTTTTGCCAAGCCCTTCTGTCCAGCATAGTTTCTTTTGAGAAATCAGCTGCCAGTCATATGAGTATGTCCTTATAAGTAATTATTTCTTTTTTTCTTGCTGCTTTTAGTATTCTTTCTTTGTATTTAAACTTCAGCATTTTAATTATGATGTGTCTTGGTGTGGGCCTCTTTGGATCCTTGATTTTTGGAATTCTCTGAGCTTCCTGGGGTTTTATGTCCATTTCCTTCACCAGGTTAGGGAAGCTTTCCATCATTATTTCTTCTGTTCAACATCTTGATTTTCTTCAGTTACGCCGATCAGATGAATATTTGGAGCCTTAATAGTGTTCCAAATCCTCCTTAAATTATTTTTATAGTCTCGTCATCTTTTTTCTTGCCATTCTGTCTGATTGGCTTTCCTGTTCTCTAGATAGGGCATGTGATCCTCTCCTTTATTCACTTTATTTATTCCTTTGCTTATTCTATTTAATATACTTCTTATCTCAGATAATGTGTTCTCCATTTCAGACTGGTTCCCTTTTACAATTTCCATTTCCATTTTTATCTCTTTGTTGGAGTTCTCTACACTTCCCAAAAGTTCATTGAGCATCTTTATAACTAGTATTTTGAATTCTGCCTCTGTTAGATTACTTGACTCCATTATATCTGGATCTCTGTTCTGTTCTGTTCTGTTCTGTCATATGGTTTCTGCTTCTTTGCCTTCCCATTTTGGCTGTCTTTCTGTGTCTGTTTCTACGTACTAAGCAAAGCTCCTAAGTCTCCTACTCTTATTAGTGTGGATTTGTGAAGTAGGTTCAGTGGCACAGTCCTGAGAGAGGTTCAGCTGCAGGCCAAATTTAGCCAAGCCTCTACCCCTCTGGGGCCACCTGTTAAGATTCAGCAAGCAATCCCCAGATGCAGTGCTTATAGTTGCCTCAAAAGGCCACTCCAGAAACCAAGGGCAGCTGCCTCTACCAGTGTGAGTCTCAGCAAGGAGCACCTGACTCACTGAGGATACACCTGGATGTTGTTTGTGTGGGGCCCGAGTTGGGGGAGGTGGAGTTTCAGGGAATCCTCTGGGCGGAGTGACCTTTGTTATCCATCCAGTTTGATTACGTCACAACTATGGCGCACTGGTAGCGGGGAGGGCTCAATGGGGAACAGTGGATACTGCCAGCACTTCTGTACCAAGCGATTCTCACTCACCTCGGCCCTCATTCCAACAATGTCTCTCTGTAAGTCCCTGGTGCCTCCTGCGCTCAGCCTAATCGGCACTGATGCTCAGAGTGAGCAGGTCCATCACCGCGAAAATCACGGACAGGGTCCCTTTAAGAGGTGTCTGCCTCTGCCGCAGCCTCCTCTCACTCAGCCACTGGGGTCCAGGCAGTCCTGCATCCTCTCCCCATCCTACCTTCTGCCACTGCAGGGTGCTTTCTTGGATTTCTTCGTAGTTGTATGGTTTGTTCATCTAGATCCCAGGCAATTTTTCCTTGCTGCTGCTCCTCGTTTCCATCACAACTTTGATTTAGTCACCAGAGGGATAAACAGAGCCTCTATCATCTATGTCATCTTTTTTCTTTTTTTGCCTTATTTTTTAATGTAGACCTTGGGAATTAACTTAATATAGCCTTCCTAGAGTTTAGGTTGTACCATTTCACATGTAATATAGGAACCTTGCCACAGTAGAATTCCATTTATCACTTCCTGGTCTTTATGCTATTATTGTCATATATACCACATCTGCGTATGTTTTAAAACCCATAGTTCAGTGTTAGGATAAGTTTTGCTGGAAGCAGTCCTATCTTTTAAAGAAATTAAAAGAAGAAAAAAGATTCTTTTCTATAATACCTATATAGTTGCCATTTCTGATGTTTTCCATTTTTTCTTTTACATCCTGGTTTCCATCTGATATTAGTTCCCTTCATCCTGAAGAAATTGCTTTAGCATTTCTTATGATGCAGGCTTGCTGGTGATGAATTCTCTTGTTTTCGTTTCCCTGAAAATATATTTTTCACTGTGCTTCTTTACCTCAATTCTTGAAGGATTTTCTGTAGCTATAGAATTCTAGGTTGACAGGAGTTTTTGTTTTCTGTCATCACTTTAAAGATACCTTTCATTGCCTTCTGGCTCTTTTGTGCTGAGAATTTAACTCTCATTTGTATCATTCTCTTACATGTAATGTATCCTTTTTTTTCTGGCTCCTTCTAAGATTATTTTATTTTTGATTTTCAGCCATCTTACTATGATGTACCTAGTTATGCTTTTGTTATGGTTTTCTTTGTATTTATCCTGTTTTGAGTTTTCCTTGCTTCTTGAGTCTCTAAGTTATGTTTTTCATGAAATTTGTGGAAATTTTAGCTATTATTCATTTATTTTTTTCTACATTCTCTTTTCTGTTCTCTCCTCCTGGAGACTACACATATGTTGGTCTGTTTGACATTGTTCCACAGGTTACTGAAGCTCTATTCATATTTTTCTTTCAATCTTTTTTTTCCTTCAGATTAATCCTTTCTATTGCTTTGTCATTTGTGTTCACTCACTCTTCTTCCATCTCCAGTCAGCTGTTAAGTCTAGCTTGTGAATATTTTATTTCACATTTGTGCTTTTGGTTATAGACTGTTCATTTTATAGTTTCTACAGATGTTCCTTGACTTACATTGAGGTTACATCTTGATAAACGTATCCTAAACTGAAAATATTATAAGTCAAAAGTTTATTTAATACACCTAAACTACCAAATAGCATAGCTTAGCCAAGCCTACCTTAAATGTGCTCAGAGCACAATATCCTAAAAACATTGTCTACTATAGAGTATCAGTTGTTTACCCACATAATCACATGCTTAACTGGGAGCTGTGGCTTGCTGTCGCTGCCCAGATCATGGGAAAGTATTGTACCACGCATTGCTAGTCCGGGAAAAGATCAAAATTCAGAATTAAAAGTATGGTTTCTGTTTAATGGGTATCGCTTTCGCACCAATGTAAAGTTGAAAAACTGTAAGTTGAACTATCATAAGCCGGGAACCGTCCGTTGTGTCTGTGTTTTCTCTGCTTTGCCCGCTAACTCCAGCATCTGGACCTTAGATTGACTTATATTGACTTTCTTTTCTCTTGATTGAGTCACATTTTCCTATTTCTTCTCCTGTTAATTTTTTATTGTATTTTTTTTGTATATTGTATTATTCTTTTTGTATATTTTGTATATTTATTGTATATTGAACATTTTGAAGAACATATTGCAAAGGCTCTAGATTCTGTCATCTTCCTGCTTTAGCAGGCTGTTAAACTTTCTTAGACTCAAACTGCAGACTCTGTTTCCCTTTTAGTGGATTGTAACTGAAGTCTCGGCTCAGGCCTTTCAAGTCTTTCATCTGTTGCTTTTTTGCTGGGCTTTTTGGAGTCTCCTCAGTGGATGTACAGATCAAGAGTTAGCTAAGGATTTGGGTAGAGTTATGCACAGATTTTTGTGGTTCTCACCTTTCTAGCATTTCCTCTCTCACTGTTCAGCCTCTCTGGCAGTCTCAAACTCTGTCTTCTTATTTCTCAAACCAGTAAGTCTGCAGCTTTCTGTTTGATTTCCAGCTGTCCCTGTCAACCATGCAGACTGGAGAATGCCCTCTGGCAAAAAGCCACATACAGACAAATTTCACCTTGTATAATTTCATTCTTTTCTGGTTATCTCTAAGTACATAAACTTTCCCTAATGTAGTAACATTAAACAAACAATTATTTATTATTATTATTATTATTCTCGTGGTTCTAGGGCTTGCCTAGTCTGTTGGATGGTACTTGCTTGGGTGTCCTACTTTTGTAATCAAGTGGGAAGCTGTGGTCTTCTTGAAATCTTCACTCTCATAGGTCTGATGGTTAATCCTAGCTGTTGCTTGGGACTCAGCTGGCTTTCTCATGATGGCTGGGTTCCAAAAGCAGGAATCCTGGGAAAGAGAGCCAGATGGAAGCTTATACTGCCTTTTATTTTCTAGCCTCAGTAGCCATATAGCATCACTTCTGCCACATTTTGCTCATTGAGACGGTTACATAGGAGAGCTCATAATCACACAGAGGGAATTAGACTCTACTTTTTGAGTGGGGAAGAATGTCAAAGAATTTTCAGACATGTTTGAAACTACTAAACCCTTCAAATTTTGTGTTCCCTCCAATTTCTACCTGCTTTTGGTCATTCTCTAGTAGTTTTGAATAGTAATTTTTTATATAGAATTTATTATTATCTGGTAGTCTAATACAAACTACTCCATCATTACCAGAAGTAAAAACTCCCTCTCTTCCATATCTTTCCTCCATAGCACTCATCACAATTGATATTTAATATAATTTACTTACTTATTTGATTTATTTTGTGTCTCCTCATACTAAAATTCAAGTTCAATTAAGTTAGAATTTTTTGTCTCTTTGGTAACTATTAGACATATAGTAGATATTCAACAAATATTTGTTGAATGAATTTTCAACTCAAAACAGCTACAATTAAACAAAAGCCTCTTGACAAAAGAGGAGCTACAAATTACTCTTGCAACATAGTTGTACTGATAGACTGGCATATCTGAGGTTTACTTCTCTTTGGTTTACAACAGGACATAGAGATTTCGACATTTCATTCTTATCCTAATTATCATGTGTGTCAATTTAGCAGACTGGATGGCTGGCTACAGATCAAATAAAATAGTGCGGGAATGTACTTTGTGAAGTGTAAAGCACTATGAGATTATAAGGTATATCAGATAATTAATTATATGCAGTTATATCTATGAGGCTAGCTTTTTCAGATTTTGAAAGTATCTTTGTGAGTGTGTGTCTTTAAGGGATGAATATTTCGAATTCCCAAAACAATAATAAAAGTCATAGCAGTGTGTTTATAATAACATGCTTACTATGTTCTTATTAATGTTTTGTCTGATTTTTCTTTTTTAGGAACTTAAGAGATTTAAGAACTTTGTGAAATACTGTCCTCCTTTTGATATTGTCATTGATGGGCTCAATGTTGCCAAAATGTTTCCTAAAGCTCGTGAGTCTCAAGTTGTAAGTACAAGTTTTATTTTGTTATTCCAAATCTCTAGAAATATTTATTGTACCCGTTTGTGATCTTCCTTGAGTCTCATTGCTCTCTATTTTTTCTTCCTTTAAAAAATAAAGCTTTTAAAGGTGCCATAGTGACTGTCTAAGATTCATTGTTTCCCTCTCTGGCAAGTAAGTGGCTCTTACAGGATGGGCAAGAGTGAGAGATTAAAAAGTCCATGTAATAAAGGGCCAGTTCAGCCCATTTTATAGCCTTTAGCAAACTTTCTCCTAGGTCTCTGCTCTCTCTTTGGGGTTCCGCTGTCATTTCCCCATGGGTCACATTCCTCTATTTGAAAATTATCAACGTCTACTATCATGAGATATTAATCATTTATTACTCACATTTTTTTTTCAAATATAGTATGTTTGTAAATGAACCTAAGGAGTTTTTTTTTTTTTTTTGAAGGGGGATAAGGTAATCATTTGTTCTATCAATTCATAAATGTCATAGTAATTTCTAATAGGAATATCATGCTTTTTTATAACAGCAGTGAACAACTATTTTAATTCCCATTTTACAGTTTAAATTAGAAAATTGAGGCTAATTTTGTGCAGTAAATCTTTAGAAAGCAGTCATAACATCAAAATTAGATTGTAGAAACCTCCAGGGTTTCAGGCTTGTGGCTCTTATCTCTAACAATCGGTGGTCATTCATCTGTAGTTAAACTCTGTTATTTCTTTAAAATTGCTGCCAACTTAAAAGCTTTTTCTCAGGGATTCTACTAGTCTAATTTGGCCATTTATACTCAGAAAAGCTTACAAGTACTAACAAAGGACAAGGTCAATTTACAGAAATTTCTTTATATGCCTTATATGTTTGTACTTAAATTTTTATGGTCAAGTATGTACTTTTTAATCTTTTATTTAAAAAAGAAACACACACAAAAGCAAGTTGAAAATATTTTTGTCTCTTATGTACTTGAAAAGGGGCCTTTGAGGCAGTAATATTAACACAGGCAAAGCCAAAAAAGGAAGCCTGAAATTATCACTAATGCTTGGTAAAGCTCTGAATCAGAAGGACTCATTCTAAAACATTCCCCATCTAATTTGTGAGAATTAGAAAGTATCATATTTATTTACCTCTTGTTTGACTTCAGCTTTATACAAAGCACTAAAAATTAGCTTGCCAGAAATATATAGCCCAAATTGGGCTAAATTTTGGGGAGAAGGTAGTATGTTGAAGATTATGTAGCGGGAACATCTCCCAGCATTATGGAAGAAAAATTGCACATTTTGAAAGATTCTAGCAGATTTTGGCAAATAGAGAGGTAAAGAACAAAAGATAAAACGGGAAAATTGTAGACATTTGCCAGTACTTTTAGCTTTTACTCTTAAAAGAATTCAATATAAGCAAGAGTTTATGTGACAAGTACAAAATTGTTATTATGCAACTCTTCAGAGCACTGCTATCATGTGGCAGCGCACTGGCCTTATATTTAGGAAACCTCAACTCAAAGACTCGGCTTAAAGATAACACCTGAATAAGGAGGAATGAAATCAACTTCATTCTGAAGTTTTTTTCTCAAATCTGAAGCTAGAGATTTGTAAAAAGATAAATGAAGGTATATCATATTTCCCATAGACTCACCCTTAAAAAAAATTTCTTGGATAAATCTATCTCAGGCCTTTTTGTGACTTAGTTTCATTCTTTAATACTTTTTAGGTTGTCAGAAGTAGGTTCCTGTTTTTTCTGTTAGTCATTTAATAGCATTTCAGTTTAGCTAGACCCTTTGAATTCCAGTCCTGGTCCTGCCACTTCATAGCTTTCATAGTTTGAGAAAGTTACTTACTCTCTCTTGTGCCTTAGTTTCCCAGTCTATTAAAAGAAGATAATAATAAAACCGTATTATAAAGATGTTGTGAAGAGTAAATAAGTTAATATATGTAAGCACTTGACATATAGTAAGTACTTAGTGGGTGTAATTGTTATTGTGGTTACTATTTAAATGAACTTCCCAAATGGAACTACAACTCTTGCTTTCAAGAGACAATTATTTGGCAGTTTAAGATTTTTTTCCTGTCATCTCATCCATGTCAGTGGAGTTAAAAGGAAATACAAAGCTCTGCTTTAGTATTAGACTCAATCTAGATCAGGTACTCAATACTTGATTGAGAAGTGAAGCCTGTACCATCAAAAACTTAAGAAAAAATTTAAATATGATAATTTTAAGAAATTTTTCTTCTGATTGTAAAAGCAATGCATGATTATCAATTATAAAAGTAATATAAGTAATTATAGAAAATTTGGAAATTACAGAATAAAAATCAGATATAATGCTATCATTTAGCAATAATCACTGTCATTTAGCAATAATCCTTGCAGTATTTTTCTGTTTCTTTACCTTGTAGAGCTCTGACTATGTAAATAATTGTATACATTTTAATTTACAGTTGAAAACTATAAAAATGAAATTATAAAAGTAGTAGAAGACAACATGTATTCCTTTTCCATTTGAGATGGGAAGGACCTTCGAACCGTACATAAAATTCAAGACCCCTAATGGGAAGACTAGAGAAATTTCCTAGACAGTAAAAAATACTATAAGCACTGCTAAAAGTCAACAAAAAATTGAAAAACAATTTATATCATGTAACAAAGGGCTAATTTCCTGACTGTACCAAGGAAAGTGTCATAAGCCTATAAGAAAAGGTAAACTATACAATAGAAACCTTATTTATACTTATAGATATGCAAATTAAAATTTTTATCTTCCAGATTGGCAGAGATTTAAAAATTACCAGTAGCCTATATTTTGAATGGTTTGGAGTGGTAGGGAGAAGGGTATTAGACAATATTTTGGGTGGGTGATTTAGCAATAACTTTGCCTAAAATGTTGAAATTGTACTTGTAGGAACTGATATATTCACACTAGTACATAAAGTTATATATCCAAGTATGTTAGTTATATCATTGTTTATAAGCAGAAATGTCTAATCAACGTAAATATCTATCAATCCAGGACTTGATATATATAGAAACATTTATTACCTAACTAACATTTGTTAGGTAAGTTCGTATATGCCTAGAAAATTTCTAGAAGTTACACACATGTAAAAACTGAACAGTAGTTAACTTTAGGAGTTGGGAATAGAATATAAAAGAATAAGAGGATTTCTATTTTTTATTTTATTTTTTAAATTTTCTTTTGCAATGAGTTTATCTATTACTTTAGTATAAAAAATGAATCGAATTCAGGAAAAGAAAAAAGTAAAAAGGCATACTTGGTAAATATTCTGAAATAACTATACAATACTCTATATCATATGGAGGTACCACAATTTTAAAATCATTTTCCTTTTGGTGGACAACTTAGATTATTTCCCATTTTTCACTATGGTAGATAATGCTTAGAAGATTTCTGTGTACGTTTCAGATGATTTCTTTAAAATAGATTCCCAGAAATAGAAATTCTTGAGTCACAGAGTATGGATATTTGCAAAGGTCTCACTACATATTGCCAAATTGCTTTCCAAAATGATTGGAGCCATTTATACTCCTACCAACAGTATATAAAAGTACCCAAATAGAACTCATTTCTTCAAGATTTGTTATTACGTGATTGTTTCAATTATTTAGTCACATTTGTGCCATGAATCTGCTAAGTGAAAAGAACTGGACAGTTTTTGCCTTTCACTTTTTAGATAATACATTTTTAAAAATTGTGAACAAAGTTAAATAAAATAGTCCAGAAAGGAAACATTCTTGACTGTCTTTTTCCTCTTTATCTCTCTCAATACGATTGCCTATAAGCAAGGTTAGAAGTCCTAATTCTATGGGTCTTGAGTTTTTTCATGTTTGCGTGAAGAAGTTTCCAGATTTTTTTCTGTGGAATAATATGCAGATCATTTACGTTCTTCCCATGAACTCACTGCATAGTATGTCACAAATTCTTTTTGGTTCTTTTCCATTAATGGTTAATTATATATCCAACATTGTTCTCTGTAAGTTCATAAATGAGAAAAGACCATTTTTACATTCATTATTTAAGGAGTAGCACCATGATGACATGTCTTGATCTCAGAACCTATATCTTAGGAGTGATAGAGATTTAGGAGCTAAAAATAAGTTCTGGTTGTAAATTTATTTTACTTTCTCAATTTTCATTTATATATATATGTGTGTATGTATGTATGTATATGAATATATATTTTTATATATTTTTTAAGCCAGAGTCTGTCTTATTATTGACGTCAGCAGAAACTTTTGCTGCCTGCACCACTCAGCCAAAAGACTGACACAGGAGTTGGGCTATTTAGAATATGCATTTATTAGAGAGTTACAAGTCACAGAGACATAGGCAAGTTATCGCTCAAAGGACTGGTTCCCTGAGCATTACAGGCACACAGATTAGCCATCGTGGAAACTGAGGGAGTTGGTGTTGTGGGTGCTACTGATTGGACAATTAAAGGAGAATGAGGTAATTGATCATTGTATCCTGTTCTGGAATCAGCCATAGCAACATCCCATCTGGTTGTGCGACCTGGTTCCTTGGTTGGTGGGGTTGTAGTTCAGCCTCAATGAGGCTGAGGTTGAAACACATCTAAAGCCACGATGTTATCCTTAGTCTAAAGTCTAACTGAAACCTATTGTCCTCATGGTTATAGACCTGAGGCTCAGTTAATCTATGTCCTAAGTCTTAATGGTTAAAGGAGCAGGCATATGGAGGATAAGGATGGGGGGAAAAGGCAAGTGAGTCACAATGCCATTATCTGGGCAAAACCAGCTTGAATCAGAGACAAAAAACTATATTAAATTAAGTTCACATGCAGTTACAAGCTATAAGGTAAGAAGAGATGAGGCCAGGAACACTGTGAGGCTCATAATACGTGGGGTCTTTGTATCAGGTCCTTTTTCAGTAGCATGAATAATATTTCATTATATGAATCTACCACATTTTATTTATCCGTTCATTTGTGAACATTTTGACGTTTTGATTATTTCTACTTTTTGGCTATTAGAAATAATGCTGCTGTGAACTTTCCATGTACAAATTTTTGTATGGACATATTTTTGGTTCTCTTGGGTATATACCTAGGAGTGGAATTACCAGGTCCTATGGTAATTCTCTATTTAACCTTTTGAAGAACTGCCAAACTTCCAAAGCAGCTGTATCATTTTGCATTCCCATCAACAGTGTATAAGAGTTCTGATTTCTTCACATCCTCATCAACACTTGTTATTATCAATCTTTTTTATTATAGCCATCCTAGTGGGTATAAAGTGGATCTCATTGTGGTTTTGATTCGCATTTCCTAATGTCACAGGATGTTAGGCATCTTTTTGTGTGTTTATTGGCTGTTTGTATATCTTTGGAGAAATGTCTATTGAAATCTGCCCATTTTTTAATAGGGTTATTTGTCTTTTTATTGTTGAATTGTAATGTTTTATATATTTGGAATACCAAATCTTTATCATATATATGATTTGCAAATATTTTCTCCCGTTTCAATTCTCTTTTCAGTTTCTTGATGGTATAGTTTGAAGCACAAAAGTTTTTGATTTCAATGAAGTCCAGTTTATTTTTTGTTGTCGTTGTTGTCTGTCATTGTTGGTGTCATATCTAAAAAATCATTGTATAATCCAGAGTCATAGAGATTTATGCCTCCGTTTTCTTTTAAAAGTTTTGGTTTTTGCATTTATAGTGTCTGCGTTTTTTAGGGAAACAATCTTGGGTAGATAATAAGCCGACATAATTTAGAGTATAGTTATATTCAGATGGGACTAGCCTTGGCCCTTTCTAATTCATTTGTTTAGCCTTCTATAAATTTGGGCAAAATAAGATTTTTGCCCAAATTTATAGAAGGCTAAACAAATGAATTAGGGCCATGACTGTAGACCAATCATGGCAATGCTAAGAACATGATTAGGCTAACGGTTACATTATCTAAATATGAAATTCATACTATATTGTACATTCTGTTGGCTATTAACAGTGATTCTTGTGTTTGTGTATGACTTTTTTCTTAAAGATGGTATTTAGAATGTTAGAATGGAGTGTACTTTTTACCCAAAATATATAAGAATTTTTAAAAAAATAACTATTGCATAAACAGTCTTATAATATCAATTCTCGAAAATAGGTTGTAATTTGGGAGAAACAGTGACTAAATTAAATTGTGTCAGGTATGAATCCTTGTATGGCATTTGAGTCACCTTTATGTAGCACTTGGACTAACATCTCTTTCTCATTACCTGCTGTAATATATAGTGTTTCAGTTTTTCTTGGATTGGATTTCTTTTAATTTAATAAACTTTTATTTTTTAGAGCAGTGTTAGGTTCATAAGTTTCTTTTTATGAATAGCAATCACCCAACAACATGTTATTTTGACTCTGCTGACATATCTGAGGAAGAGTATTGCATTGATAAGGAGGGGTAGAAATTAAATTGTATTCATTTTTTTAAGCCTAAGAGAGTGGGTAATTGGTACCACTAGCTACTCAGTCGCTCAAGCCAAAAACCAAGGATTCTAGCCTCAATTACTCCTATTCATTAGTCCCACATCCAGTTGACTGACGAGTTTTATTGGTCATAAAGCTCCAAATATATCCTGTAATCTAATGTATTTCTTCCATCTCCAGTAACGTCATCTTTCACCTAAACTCCAAGTGGTCTTACTTTTTCACTCTTGCCTCAATAACTTTCCATTACTCTTAGAATAAAGTCCAAGTTTCTTATCATGTATTATAGTACCTTTTATCATCTGATCTTTACTTCTCTTTGCAGCCTCATCTCTGTTTTTTTTTCCCTTATTGTCTTTCACTGAATTATAGACACTAGAATTTTTCCTGTTCCTCAAACATATCAAACTTGTTCTTGCCTCAGATCTTTGTGCTTGCTATTCCTTCAGCATTAAATGTTCTTTTTCAAATGGCACTATCATTATCAGCACTTTAGATGTCTTCCCTGATTCTTCTAAAGTAACCCCATTCTGCTCACCCACTCTCTGCCTATATTTTCATTTACATCAACCTTATTTACTTCTGTGATGGATTTTTAAATGGCCAGTATTTTTTCAGTTTCTTTCATTAGGAGATGGAATCTGTTGGATCCGGGCTTACCTTATGGCTTGTTTTGACCAGTGGAATGTGGTAGAAGTGATACTGTAGGACTTCCAAGCAAGGGCTTAAAAGGCCATGCAGCTAGGCTGTCACTCTCTAGGAACTACCACCTTGTGAATAAGCCCAGGTTAGTTTCCTTGAGGAAGAGGTGCCTGCCATATGGAGAGAGACAGAGCAAGAGGGAGGGAAGAAGGAAGGAAAGAAGGAAGAAGGAAGGAAGGAAAAGAGAGAGAGAGTGGGGCTACCATTCATTTCAGCTAAGGTTATAGATATGTGAATAAGGTCCTTCAGGACCAGACAGCCTCTAGGCAGCCTGCCAGCTGATTGTGGATACATGAATGAGCCTAGCCAAGACTATGTGGAACAGAGTAACTGTCCAGCTGAGCCCAGCCCATAGTATTGTGAGAAAATAAGTGATTATTTTAACTCAAGTTTTGGGGTGGTTTATTACACAGCAATAGATAACTGATTTAATTTTTTTTCATAGCACTTAGTATCTACAGTTATCTATGTTTTTTTGTTTTCTTTATCAGTCTCTTCCATGGTGAATTCCCTGATATTGGAAGGTCTTTGTGTCTTGATCACTATTATATTCTCAGCAATGAGGAACAGGCCTTGAACATAGTAACTGCTCACTAGATATTTAACGAATGAATGAACAAATGTATATATAGTAAATTATATGACCTCTTAGAAATAACATCTGCTTTACAGGGTTAACTCTGACTTCTTGAGTTTTACTCTTATTTCCCTTGCTAGCTATGAGACCTAGACTAAGTTACTTAAATTAACTTCCTGGTGCCTTATATGAAGATAAATGAGCTAATCCTTGAAAAGCACTTAACTGCAGTGCTTGGCACATATCCCAATAAATGTAAAAGGGAAAAAAAACCCCAGCAACCTTGTGAATGCATTTAGTTGTCCATGGTCTTAACTTTGTAGAAACAAAAGCATGCTAGTTTCTTTTTTCTTTTTTCTTCTTTTTTTCTTTTTTTTTTTTTAGCATGGTAGTTTCTATGATGTGTTTAGTTTCCTAATTTAAATAACTGACAATCTACTCTTTTAGTTTTTTTCCAGTTCTGAGTCTTCATTCTTTTTGAACTGATGCTTAGAATCTAAACTTGAGTCTTTAAATGTAAAGCCCAACTTCCCTGTAGAGTAACTAAATAAGAAATATGTCTACAATATAGAGAAAGTAAAAGACTGATTATATTAGTCAGGATAGACTAGGTTATGCTGCAGTAATAAACCCAAAATTTTAGTAACTTAAAACAAATTATTTCTTGTTCGTACTGTATATCCATTATTAGCCATCTGTGTCATCATCATCCTCATTCTAGGACCCAGAATAACTTTCTGAAATATTGTCAGTCACTGTGACAGAGGGAAAAGGGAAAGTGGTGAAGCACACACTGATATATCAAGCTTCTGCTGAGATAGGATACCGGTCACATCTGCTGATCTTTTATTAGCAGCTAACGCAAGTTACATAGCTACACCTGAGCTTAATAGGGTAGGGAAGACAATTCTACCATATCCCTGAAAGGAGAATGACAGTTTATATTTTTGAATAGCTCTAATAACTAACATACTGAATTTGGTGATATCTTATTACATTGGTCACGTCTACCCCAGGAACTAGAAGTGAGTTTCAGCATGGCAATGCAAACTGTCTTTGCCTGGGTTCTTTTTTTCAATATCAGATCCCTTTACTGTAGTCTTATATGGAAAGAGGTGATGCTTTTGTTGATCATTTTTCCCAGAATGATCAGGTAGGAATTCTAAAGTCTTTACACATACACTGACTCATACTTTACACATACTTTCACAACATTCATTTTAAGATGGAATTTTCTTTTCCAGCCACCAAGTCTTCATTAATAATTGGAAATTTAAGATTGCAGGATAGGGACAACATTTTAACCCTCCAATAAGAAAACAAAAGGATATAACGTGGAAAGCTTTTTCTCCTGCATTTTTTCTCTCATTATCTCCCTTTTCCTTTCTCCCCTCCTCTGCCCTCTCCCCCCGCCCAAACACTCAACACCTACGCATGATTTGGTCCTAATGTTTCTGTTCCTTCTCTTTTTGCACCTGGCATTTTAGATTGTCAATGATTCATAAGCTTCCCTCGTAGAGGATGTATAGGGAAAAAAGTACATCATTTTAGTTAATCTTGCTAGCTGTTCAAAACTCTGCTCCCTATTTTTGTAGATAACTGAGAATTGGTTAAAACGGCTTCACAGAATGAAAACGTATAATGTAATTTAAAAGAATTACAGCCAGACATCAGCACTGAATGCTTTCATTCTTACAGCATGTTTGGACCATTGAATAGAAAGTGGTTTGGTGGAAACACTGCAGAATTCGTTTTGATTGCCATCTTTTAGTTGGTCTTACTACAGTGGGAAGAAAATGGAGGAAAGGGTATTGGCCATTAAAGGTCATTTGGCAGTGGCATTTACTTGGCAGTGAGTTTTCTTCCTGCCACCCGTTATTTTATTTCTTTCTGTTGATTTACATAACCTTGTGTAAATGTTCCAGTACCATAAAGAACCTAAGGTACAATAAACTATGCTCATTGTTTTTGTGTGTATAATCCTGAGCATATTTTCTTGCCCAAACTTGTAGAAATGTTGTGAAGTTTGACACTAACTGTACTTGAAATTATATTTCAGTAATATAAGTAGCAAGGAAACTCAAAAATACCTTACTATATTTGCAATGGCAAATATTAGATTAACTATTGCAGTGGAATTTTTATTATACCTCCTTATCTTTTAAGTACTCTGCTACATATGATTGTTCCTCCTGCTGTTACCAAACTCAAGGGATTCGTTTTGCCTGCACACGTCAAAGCCGAAAGAGATTCCAACAGGGGTTTGCAGCAAAGGAAGAAGAGGTTTATTTAAGGAAATGGCCCAAGCCTGGAGACAGAGATAAACTAATGCTCAAAGACTTGGCTTCCCCGATGGCTTCCAGGGGAAAGGTTATATCAGGGAAAACTCATTAGTCGTGGGAGGTAAGAGAGTTGGGCTCTACTGATTGATAGGGGCTGGGGTAGGAGGCAGTTGATCATTGCATCAGGTCCTGATGTCAGTCATGGCCTTGTTCTGTCTTGTTTCAAGGGTATACTGGTAGGGTCTTCCACCTTCTTAGCTATGGAGCTGCAAGATGTTATCTTTAGTTTGACTGATACTGTTTCTGTGGTCAACAGACCTGAGGCTTTTTCTTAAGACTGTTGCTGACCAAAGGGCTTAATGATTAAAGGAGTAGTCATGCATTATGCAGAAGGATAAGGAAAGAAAAGAAGCAGGTGAGCCCAAGGCCAGTTTGAATTAAGGAGAAAGAGAAGAGAAAAAGTCATTTTAAAGAAGTGAAGATTTGCACAGTTTTAGTGCATGAGGACTGTCTCTTAAGGACTGGCTTTAGAGGTCTTCTTCATGGGGTCTCAAAACTTGGATGTCATGCTGCTATATTGCCTTCAAAGAACATACTGCCCCCATGTCTGCTCTGAGAACATGTTTGAGTAATTTTTTTCTGTCTCGAAACCTAGAATAGAAAACTTGTCATTTTTCCCAGTTAATTTTCATAAGTTTTGTTGATTATTAATGATTGGAAATGACAAGTGATCGGAGATTACTTCTAAACATTTTCTTAATTTTAATCCACTGGTTAACAATAGTATCTTTACTATGGAATTTAAAAAGTGATTCTCTCAGTTTTTTTAAGGCTAGGAAATACAGAAAAATTATTAATCCAGTTATTTCTGGGTTAAACTCTAATCCAGGAAGGGACTTCATTTTTTTATACAATTACACATTTTTTATAATTGTATAAAGTATTTATTACATTTATTTTTTTTAAACTTCATATTTTAAAAAATAAGAAACTTTAAAATCAATCTTTGCTATATAAGCTTAACCACTAATATTTCTACTCAATTGTAGAATATTGTTTCTCAAACTTCATTGTGCGTCAGAATCACCTGGAGGGCTTGCTAAAACAAGATTGTGGGCCCACACCCAGAGTTCCTGATTCAGAAGGTTTGGGGTGGGGCTGAGAATTTATATTTCCAAAAAGTTCCTAGTTAATGCTAATGCTGCTGGCTTGGGGACCATATTTTGAGAACCACTATTATGTAAAAACAGTTTCTCGGAAGTACATTCATATTGCTTTACAAAAACAAGCAATTATAAAAGTCACATACTCAAAATCATTAGAAGTCTTAATGATTCCTAGATTGGGAATTTGTTTGTTAAACTAAATATATGAAACTCATTTTAAGGTACTAAAACTTGGTCCTAAGAATAATATACTTCTTCCACTTTCAGAATAGAAGTTTGCCATGTTTCCATAACCAACAGTTATGTTATCAAGTAGTTATATTAGCATTATGGTAATTTAAGTTACCTAGAGTATGACTTTAAAAAAAAAATATGTTAACTATCCCAACGGAGAATATGCTAATTGGGGAAACCTGAGACTGAAAGTAATTGTATTCATTATCAAACCAATGGAATTCCATGTCTCTCTCCAGGACATCTAAAATAATCACCCAAATAAGTCTCTGTTAGTATGTATTCATAAGCCTAAGATTAAAAAAAAATCATTGGAAACCATTCATTTGGATTGTGAGTCTTAAGGCAGCCAATCTGGTAGCAGCTTTTAAGTCCTATTTCATTAGGGTTTAAGAAGGGCTGATAAAAGAGTTTTGTAATCTATAAACTTGTTATCAGGGGTTGGGGAGAGGTAGACCTAATCTTGACATTTTATTTTTAAGAGTTACATCTGGCTCATCTTGGTGCTCTGAGTTAATTGGGAAAATAAATAGGCATTAATGGATGCCAATCCAGGATTCACGGAAGAACACAAAACATGGTTGTTTCTTTTTTCCTTTGCTATTCATCTTTCATGACATATGATAACTCAGGGAAGTCACATTGTCCTAGGTCAAGTAATGCCAGACTGACTAGGTACTTCCATCCATGTGCCATTCTACCCACTCTACCAGTTTGACACGTTGTAGGAGTTGTTTTGTCATGTGACCCCTAGAATAGTCTGTACCACTAAAATTATTCTTACCAACTGCTAATGAAGTGAATGATGATCAACAGTCAGATAGGTGGGTTTTTGGTGATGTGATCAAGGGATTAAGTAGAAAGATGAACGGAGCCAGGCAAAGTTTCCATAGTGCATTTAGCCTTATGTCTCTCTCTTTCCAAATATCCCAAATGGGTATACTTTGCACAGTGTTTGAACAAAATTTCCCCAATTGCATTAGTTAAGTAATCTGATATCTTAGAACAGCATTGTTAGGAACACAGCGTTGCCAAGCTCCCATATCTGTTTTCTCTCTGGCAAAATCTTAATGGCAAGTTGATTCTCCTCTTGATGTGTCACTGATAATGTTTATATGATAACTATTTGGGACGTAGAGAGATTGTCTTTGTGAATCATTATTGTGTGTATCTTGCTTCTATGACAGTATTTTAAAACACGCTTCTCAGGAATGTGATAGGTAGAGGCTACCTATGAAAATATATACATTTTAGAATATTTAATTAAAATAACGAAAAATATTTAAGTCTGTAAGGGAAGCAGCAATTCTAGAGTGAGTAGTAAATTCATATAAATATGTTTTTGAAGCTATATAAATTCTTACCTAATTTTATTTAAAAATTATACTTTATTATTTTGTATTTTTTATTTTATATTTTATTTATATTTTAAGATAAGAATTTTTTTCTGTTAAAATAGTTTCTATTTCAGACTTTTCACTATTGAAAAGGCTGATTTTTCTTTCAGTCAAGTACAATTAAGATCAGTTAATTAAGATCAATACAAATCTTAGGTTTTATTGCAGCATTTCATCTACACATGGTTTTTTCTAGATAATTAGATAATATGAGGAAGGGTAATAGTATTCATCCACCTCCAAAGTGGATGTTCTTTATTTATGGATTATTTCTGCTCCACTTTGTTATATAAGAGATGTAAGATGGTTATAATAATGTACACAATGCAGAAAATAAAAAACTTTAAGTTAGAATAAAATAAAATTAAAATAAGAACACAAAGGAAAAATATGAGGTTTGAGGTTGGTGCGCACAATTCATACCATGAATTACTCTATTAATTTGGCTGTAAATTCTGTCAACTTGAAGATGAAAACATACAGTGAAGAACAGGGGTTCATCCTTTTATCTCCTTCACATCATTCAAAAATATTCCCATTATAAACATCTTTCTTTACCTAAAGAGATTCTCAAAGGTTCTGAGATGGAGGCGGAAAGAGTGAAGGGATAGCAGAAAGAGTGAAGGGATAGCAGAAAGTGTAAAAATTGAAGATGCCCAGTTCTGGCATACCTTCTGAGGAAGTTATTTCCACTATAAGACTGATTGATTTGTAGGAATCACATAATTCATAAGATCAAATAGAAACAAATTGTTCAGGGAAAGTACTATTAGTCCTAGTATTTAAACCAGAGATTTCTCCTGTGTGTCCTCATGGTGCAGGCAATGTGGGCACTCTGAGTGCTGTTCACAACATCCTTATTATGTACCAGGCAAATAGATTGCGTAAGCATCAGGAGTAAAGGAGTCAGAAGAACAGTGTATGAGCTTGAGCGAGGTCTCTGCTGGTACTGTACAGGCCTCTGTAACTCAGTATCACTAATGCTATATCAAGTTGGCCAGAAGCCTTAGAAGCAGGACTTATGCTTCTGACCTCTTTGGAAATGTGTAAGTTAATTTTTTACTTCAGATCCACAGTAATCCATAGCAGCACTAGACCTTGTTTTTAAAACTTATGATTATAATTTCATCGCAGTTCTTAAAAACCTGGTCAGAAAGTGTATAACCCTAATATACCTCCTGTGCAGTAAGCATTCTAGGATTTGAAGAGATACTCAGGTAGGTTTGAGTATCAACATTGCCTTGGGTGTTTGTTAAGTAATTATAACCAGCACCATTTCTTTAATGTGAAAAAGAAGCTTGTTAACTCAACATGGCATCATTTAATTTAATCAATAGACCATTTTTCTCACTCAGTCTTATCTAAACCATAAATGCCTAGAAATTGCTTATGTATATAAAAGTATAGAATTAATCTAAATTAAAGCTTTCCAATTACAATAAATCTTCCTATCCCAAAAAGATCTACTTATATTGTGATATTAATGGCAGGAAAACCTCTTGAACTCATCTCCATCATTCAATTCCTACTTAGTCTCTAAATGTCTGTATTTCTGTGCTGCATTCTGGGTGAATTTCTCAGTACCAGCTTCCAATTCATAAATTATCTTTTATTGTGAACAGTGTGGAGTTTATCATGTCTGTTGACTTCATTATTCAATTACTATATTTCATTCAAGATTTCTGATTCTTTTAAACATCTATTTGTTCCTGTTTCATTTCTGCCTGTTTTTGTTTCACATTTTCTTGCTCATCTTAAATGGAATATATTCATTTGTATCTGAGCATATTAAACATACTTATCTTAAAATATTTGAAATTTTTATATAATTAATTTCATCCATAAATTTGTTTTAATTGTTGATTTTATTGTCTTTCGTAGCATTAAATTTCTTCACATTTTAGAATTTGGTTTGCAAACTCAATTTCAGGTTAAAGTTCTTGTTTGTTCTTTCTTTCATATGCCCTCTCTTAACTTTCCCTACGCCGATCCTATCCCTGCCTAAAAGTTTTGGGATTACTTGCCTTTCTAATTCCTGAGTCCTGTATTGAGATTGTGAATATCACAGATCCAGTCACTTGTTAGATTGCCTGTGTCTTCATTCCTGGGGCTGACAGCTAGTTACAGCTACCATAACTTCAAATGGTAGTTAAAAGAGTTTTTTCCTTATCCCAGCCTCCTTTGCCACTTCGAGGAGCCTCGCCCTTGTCCCAGCTTTAGGCAATAAATCTGGCTCTGCCCCCATCTCACATAGCACACTCTTAGTCTCTACTGCCCTGTAGGAGTTGTATTCACTGCCTGTTCTGGACTCAGAACTAAGCAAGTTGTTGTTTCAGCCCTACTCAACATTTTTTGTTTCTAATGTTATATTTCGTTTTTTTAGCTTGATAATATCATTTTGGTTTTCTGTTTATATATATCTCCTATCATTGATATGTGTTTGATGCAAAGGTGGTACATTAGTGCATGAATTTATGGAACCATCTTAACTGGAAATTACTGATACACTTTCCAAATTGCAGCCAGTATTATACTTTCAAAATGAAAATCTAATTATGTCAATATCCTGCCTCCTATCACTCTTAGGATAAAGATACAAGTCCTTGGTAGTTAAGGTACTCCAAACCATGACCACAACCAACCCTTTCAATCTTATCTCCTGTTACCAAACAAGTAAGCTGTTTTCTAGCTACTAGTGGTCTACTTACCATTCTTCAAGTCTGCCTTCATTTTCTGCCTCCAAATGCCAGTGGCTCAAACCATTGCCTCTGCTTAGAATATCCTCCCCACTAACTGCCGGATAAGTTCATCTCAGATGCCACTTTGTTCATAAAGCCTTTCCCTGATCTTATCTGCACCCCTTACAGTGTTAATATGTTTCCTTCCTTATTCGTTTATGTCTTATCACACTTAGGTTGTACGTTTCTTGAGGGCAAAGGCCATATGGTCATTTCCAGAACCACATAAGTCACTTAATATTTGTTGAACTGAATTTGGGCACAGATAATTAAACTTATTTTTGCTGATTTGTAGAAGATACCAATTTTATTAGAAGGTAATCTGCACAACTCTGTAAGATAGGTACTGCTATTATTTCTATTTTACAGTGAGGAAACTAGGGTGAGGAAGATTAAGTTAGCTTGTCATATTGCTAATAAGTAGTAGGATCATTATGTAAGCTAGGTGGTCCATTCCACAGCCTGCTCTTATACTGCCATCATGATTTCGGTCTCAAGCTACTAGATAATTCTTTTTTAAAAATATATTTTGAAAATAAAGATATCAGTTTCACAGCTTATTGGATAGCTTAAGCTAACTGGGTGATAGAAAGTAAGGATAAGTTTTAGAAAATAGAAAATTTAAAGGTTGACTATTTATTCACTTCTACAAGCAATTCTCTGCAACATCAGCTGGATGTCCTACAATTGAATTTAATTCTGACACTAACTGAAGTTACTGCAGACCCCATAGGTTAAGGGCTCAGTCCCACAAGATTCCTCGTCCTCTTCAGATACCAGTTGCAAGTCCCAGGTTGTCACCTGTACTTCTGACTGACCAACTATAAATTGGAGGTTTCCATGACCCCACTTTGAGTTCCAATCTTTGTAGAATGGCTTAAAGAACTTACTTTTATAACTTACTTTTATAACTGATTTATTATATAATAAAGCATATGACAAAGGATGCAGATGAATAGCCAGATAAAGAGATAATACAGGGCAAGGTCTGGAATGGTCCTGAGTTCAGGAGCTTCCATTGTTGTGGTATTGGGGCATGCCACCCTCCCAGTACACTAAATGTGTTCAACCTAGAAACATTCTGAAGCCCATACTTTTAGGATTCTTATGGAGGCATTATCACATAGGCATAAGCCATCATTAACTCAATTTCTAGCCCCTCTTCCCTTTCTGGAGGATGCGGTTGAGGGGTGTGGTTGCAAATTCTAAGTTTCTAATCATGGCTTAGTTTTTCGGGTGACCAGCCCACATTCTGTAACTATCCAGGGAGCTACCAAGAATCACCTCATTAGAACAAAAATCACTATCACCCAGGAAATTCCAAAGGATTTAGGAGCTCTGTATCAGAAACTGGGGTCACAGACCAAATATTAAAATAAAAGATGCCCCTGATGTTCTTATCATTTAGGAAATTACAAGAGTTTTAGGAGCTCTGGGCCTGGAACCAGGGGCAGAGGCCAATGTACTTTCTATTATTTTGTAAGTAGTAAAAGAAATTGAGACAGTAAAGTGGGGAGGGTAGAAATAGGGCAATATCTGGAGGGGTGATGAGGTATGTGGTCAAGTGAGAGAAGATCCACATGAGGGGTTGAAGCTGACTATGTAAGAAAAAAGGAGTGAATGATAAAGTGGACAGTGATAGGGTCCAAAGCTTAGGTGGAGGAATTAGCTAAAACAGAAGGTGTGGAGGGAAGAAGAACACAAAGTATGTAGATGTTTTTTAGAGGAGGATATATTATTTGACTATAGAATTTTTTTTTTTCACAGAGCATTTTGGAGAACATTCTACTTCAAAATATACCTGGGAACCAGGTGCTGTAGGTGTAAAAAATAAAAAAAATAAGGGACTGTAAGCTGACAGGTTCTTGCAATCTGTGAGGTCAACCAAGGGTTGCTTTGCCTAAAAAATAAAAAATAAATAAAATAAAATAAAAATACACTTGGGGAAATATTGCCTTAAAGCACAGCTATCTTCTGAATAGTCTAAGTCATCAGTTACTATTCACTTGTTATATGAGAAGCCACAACAGATATTCAGAGTTAATTGGGGTTTTTTAGTACCTTTTAGAATAAATTAAAAGTAATTTTAGATAGTAAAATGTACTTTGTACTTTAAGATTAGTCTACAAGAGCAAAAAAATTGTATATTAATATAGATTTAAATCTTATTCAGTTTTGCTTGATCTTGCTAATAATAACATTCAGATATCAGTGTAAGGCTGTTCTTTTGATAGAATTAATCGTTTTGTCATTGTGTTGAGGCAAAATATACATATGTGTGTGTGTGTGTGTGTGTGTGTGTGCACCTCGAAAATCAAGCAAGAACACCCTAAGATTTTTTATTGAACTGGTTCATTGAATTCTGGACCCCTAAATATGTATACCTATGTAGTTATCTTAAGCTTTGTATTTCACAAATGGTATCTGTTATCTCCTTTAATCTGGCAACCACAAAAAAACCTCCTGCAGAGAAACAGTTTATAGTTTTAGGTAACATTCTGCTTACTTACCTTTCTCTTTTTTAATTTTTTTTTTAAATTAAAAAAAAATTTTTTTCTTTCACTTGAAGTCTTTGTTAAAAATGATACTCATGCACAAGTCGTGTTACTGGGAAGTAATGTTGGGAGAAGATTTGTGAAGGAAATAAGAAAATAATTTTTTCTGCTGAAAAAGAAATGGGTCAATGAGACCACAAGATCTAACGTTTCATTTTGTGTGCTCAAATTGAAGGCATATGGCAAGACACCTGCCTCCCTAGTCACGAAGTTACCTTTTAAGAATACTGTTAAGTTTCTTTAACGAATCACATTCTAGTCACTTTATGACTTTTTGAGAGCTGTTACTGTGGGCCAAAGATACCAAATGCATTCAGTCTGTTTTCACTGATCCCAGCTGTGTTGATCAGAATGTTCTAATCATTTTATTCCTTAAATATTTTTTGAGTGCCTCCTCATTTTAAGGCCTTGTGCTGACTATAGCAAAAGTAGAAAGGTGAAAAAAGCATAGTCTCTACCATAAATGATTTTATAATCTCTTAGGGGAAATAAGAAAAAAGATAAATGTCTGTGATAGAAGACAGAATATGATCATTATGTTAATTGTACCAGTAACTCTGCACAGGAACTGCAAGTAACATTTCTTAGATTTCTTAGATTTTCCTATAGTTCAAGTTAGTCTTTCTATCTAGTTGCTCAGAAATAGTAAATGTTTATGGTATTTCCAGTTAATTTATTCATAATGGCCCCAGAATCATTTGTTCTTTTTAGTTTTAGCTAACATTTATTAAGAATTTCACATGTGCCAGTAACTGTTCTGAGTACCTTACATACATTATCTCATTTAATCCTCACATTAGTCTTATAAAGTATTATTTTCATTTTTCAGATGCAGAAACTGAAGTTTAGAGAAGTCAAGAAATTTGCCCATGATAAATTTCCAGCTAGTAACTGTCAGAAATCACATTCAAACCCAGGCTTTCTGACGCCAAAGCCTTAGCTCCATGATACTGTATTATATTCTCTCTCTATAGATTTGCCAATTATATATGTATATATGCTTTATTAACAGAGAAATGCAGCCTCAGAAGTGAAAAGAAAGCCATTAACAGTATTTGTTCATTTGTTTTAATTAATTTAATTTAATGTTTTAATTTGTTTTCATTGGCATGATCTTGAAATAGGTAGTATTCACAGTCTACCATACAGTTCAAGCTCGATTATCAGCATAGTTTTGTACCTTTGTACACGCAGCTTCTTTAGTGTGGCTAATTTCTTCTTACCCTTCAGGACTCAGCTTGGGAATCCTCTCCAGGAAGTCTTTCCTAACCCCCTGCCCCATACTTTCCTCCCCCGACCTTCCCACCAGGCCCTCTACTGTCTGAGCAGTTGGCTCCCTCCTGGTGCTCTCTGAGCAGCCTGCTCTCATCTCTGTCATAGCACCAGTCACACAATTGCACTTGATAGCAGCTACTGTTCTTCATTTTAGAAATCTCGATGTCCAGCAGTGTCTGGCTTATACAAAAAATGCTAAATGAATATTTGACTCGAAGTGTATTTTTAGACCTGAATGTTTGGTGACTCTCTTCAGTCTGTGTTTTCTGCTCTGGAAGCTACCACCCACAGCTGTGACGCTGGTGCTTATGATGGACAGTATACTTTTTGAGTCTAATCTTTCTGGTTAATAGGGAGTGTTTTTCATATCCCTGAAACCTTGAGGTCATCAGATGAGAGAGGATTGAGGGAATGTCGGTAGTGAATTCTCTGAGAGGGTAGAGGACGTTGGTGTTATGCTTCCTTCTCTCCCCAGTGAGAAAGGGGCCAAGGTTTATAGGTAAGAGAAGTTAGTGCCACTAACATGAAACCTTGGAGTCTATCAGTGGCTCACTGTTTACTGGTTGAGACCTCTGATTTAAGTACTAGCCAGGTCTATACTGCTCAGCCCCATAGCTGTTTTATAAAACTATATTTCCACCAACCAGCATCACGTTTAAACTTGTAATTCAGGGTGATAAGTGTTCACCCTTAACCTGAAACCAATCTCTTCTTCTCCATTATAAGTCTAAGACTAGCAACATCATCATATATCAGACAGGAGAACTGCATACCACCTCTCCTACCACCACCACTGTTTATTGATGGGATGAACTGAATTAGTACAGTGAGCTTCTGTGGGCTTCAGTCATCTCCTTTCTAAAGTGGAAGTTCTAGGTCTTTATGTTCCTAAGACTGTGGAAATCAACTGGATTATTTATCAAGGTTCATTCCATTTCCAGTTTAAGGTGAATAATATATATGAATTATTTATCTGTGTTCCAGTGCTCACTGAGAAGGTTAATTAGAAGTTTTCTCTTCTATCGAAATTATACATTTGCCATGTTTGTCATTTAGCAGTGTTGAAATTCTAACACATGATCTTAATACATTCAGTATATTGATTTTTAAGTCCTAAAATTTCATGATACTAGGATTATTATTAATATCACATGGAGGCCTCTGTTTTTTAATTTCTCTTCTCAAGGTAGTTGTGTTTCATTTATTTTTTTTTCTTTAGGGGTGAGAGCCTAATATGCTAGACAAATATATACTGGCAGGCCATTTACCTAAGAACATCAGAACCTTTTTGGCATGTGCATACATTTATATCAACACAAGATAAATGCTGAAATGTTTTTGCCTAGGTCTTTTAAGTTTTCACTCTCAAGAGAAAGTTCTTGAATATAAAATAAAAGACCTTATAATTCTGCTTTATTAAAAGCCTTACTTACTGAAGGCAGAAATCATACAACAAAAATTAAGAACTGTAGTAGTTGGGAAAAAAGTATCTTCTGTATTACTACAAATACTTTAATAGTTCATCGTTCTGTTCTCCACCAGCAAAGAAAATGCAAAGTATACGACATTCGAACAGTGAGGATATCTGTACCAGGCCTCTTAACCCCCAGTTCAATTCTTAGTCTACTATTCCATATTTCCCTTTTTTTTCAACATTTTATTGTGAAAAATTTCAAAAATACAGCAAAGTTTAAACAGTTTTACAGTGAACATCTAATAGACATGTCCTTGATTCCACCATTAACATTTTATTATACAGTACTTGCTTTATTAGGCATCTGTTTTTCTATTTTTTCTTCATTAATTCATGTGGGGTTTTTTTACGCATTTCAAAGTAGATTGAAGGTATCTGTATTTATACTTATTCTCTTTTGATCAGTGTTTATATTCTTTCCCAAACTGACTGAACTCAAGTGTGCAGGCACAGCCACTTCTGACTGACTCACACAGGGCTTAACCCATATCACTAGCCCTATTATTACAGTGTTATCAGCCTCTAAGAACTGATTTTCACAGAGTAGACCAGTGACATTCTGAGACAGCACTGTCCAATAGAAATATAATCTTACTTTAAATCTTCTAGTAGCCACCTTAAAAAAGTTAAACAGGTGAAATAACTAAATTTTACCAATTTAAAACATCTAAAATGTTATCATTTCAACATATAATTAACATTTTTTAAATTATTAAATATTTTACATTCTGTGTAAATAGTCATTTTTATAGAAATCCAGTACATCACAGTTCTAATTAGTTATATTTCAATGCTCAATAGTAACTAGTAGCTAGTGGCTACCATGTTGGGCAATGCAGTTCTAGACCTTCAAACTTCAGGAGTACATGCCTCCTCATAAATTTCCAATGTCTGAAGATACCGACTTAGTCAAATTTCCTAATGAATGCAAAAGAAGTAATGATATTCATCAAAGCAAACTCTAATTATACCCTTCCATGTTGAGGTCATTTTTATTCTTGGTTCCCTTGTCAGAAACTTCTTAAGGTTTCTTTGTTTGTGTTTGTCTTTAATCATTTCTCTCGATTTCTTGGCATCTGTAGTACTCAGACTTGAATTACATTCCCTATAGCAATATCGAGTGTATTTTTTATTACTTTTCTGCCACCTTCCCTGTAGTTTCATGCTCTACCAGTTTATCTTCTTCCATTTTTGTTAGAGCTCTCTCTCTCAAACAGATAAGATCTTTACATCTCAATTATAAAAAATAAATACATGCTAGTATTAAAATACTAACCGGCACAGAATTATAGAAATAAAAAATTAATTAATGGTGATATTGTTCTATATCCTTATTGTGGTCTTGATTAAAACTCAGAACTGCGTGCATGCACGCATGTACACACACACATACTCACAAATGGAAAAAAAAGAAATTAATTAGGTGTTATGAAGTTTTTATTAACTGAAAGAAATAACTTTGGTTGAATAACTAGAAAAATGTTCCTATTTGTAAAGTGTAAATTGAGTCTCTATTAATTATTTGTCAAAAGACATCTATGTCCTTCCTTTCTCCTCTAACAAAATGTCTTTTTACTTTTGGATCATGAAGATGCTTCATCTCATTCTCTATTTTCTGTGGGTGTTTTTCATCCAGAAAAATGAATGAGGAAAAGTCAAAAGTCATATAAACTATTTTTGATTTCCGATACATCTGAGTGGTTTTATTTTTAACTTTTAGCTTATAGTTATGAGTCTTGAGAAGGCCATGGAGAAGACTTAGACTGGAAAGGCAGCAGAAGCATCAAGAATAACGAGTATTCTAATAGTGGCGGAATTTTTCAGGAGTCTCATGTTGATAAGTATCAGTTATCTTGAAAATGAACACATGATTAGCTAGTAATACCTGAAATGTTAACTAAATTAGTATTGGATTAATAAATTAATTTGGATATCTGGAATACTAAGATATGTCTGCTGAGTTTCAGGGAGAAAAAAAGTAAAACTGACTACGGCCATGCTACCCTGAACAAGCCTCATCCCGTCTGATCTCAGAAGCTCAGCAGGGTCGGGCCTGGTTAGTACTTGGATGGGAGACCACCTAGGAAGACCAGGTGCTGTAGGCATAAAAAATTTAAAAAATAATAAAAAATAAAAAAAAATAGTAAAACCTGTTCACCAGCTGCAGTTTTCTTCAGTAAAGCAAGTCAATGTAGGCTTGATGCCCACATCACATTGTATCCTAATGGACAATGATATGTACAGGATTGGCTTGGATGTCACAGTGCAAATGATGAACATTTTTTAGTAGATCTATAACACTGTAAAGATTATTTTTAAGGTTGTTCTGGGATACCCATTTAATTGTCTTCACACTTTGCAGTCACCTTGTTCATTTATTTATTTCTGTTTACTAACAGTTTCCCACCTCCCAAGAATATAAGTTCCATGAAAGCAGAGACCTACCTTGCCTCTTTTATTCACTGCTACCTTCCCAGCACCTAAAACCATGGCTGGCAGATAATGGCTGCTCAGTAAATATTTATCAAAGGAATGAATGATTTTTATATTTACAGATATATCAATAAATATCACCAAGAATGAGTATCATATCCCCAGTTCATCTGCTCAGTATACTTTAAGGGCTGTTCATTCCGATGATGATAAAAGCCACATATTATTCTTTACTCATCACTTTTCAAAGAGTCCATTTGTTTTTTTGTCAGTCATCCTTCACATAAAAAAAAACAAAGTGTTCTTTCAAAGATTACTATCCATCAGGGAAGCAGGGGTACAGCTCAGATCTAGAAATAGAATGATAAAAGCTAAAACGGCAGTTCCTGTATTATTTTATATTTTTGGAAAGAGTTATGTACTATGTCTTTTTTTGATGAATAGCCATTCATAAGCCAGCCAAAATAATGAAATTATAGGACTTACCTCAGAATAATATCCCAGAACATTAGGTCAATTATATGGTAACAGATTTTTTCAGAAGCCTCAAACTGATACTGAGAATAGTCTCATTTCAAGATTTTGTTTTCTAGAATTAAACAGAATGATTATACTTCTCATCTCCTAGTGCTTCTTTTTAAAAGAAGGATGTATTATTAATAGACAGGTGCAGAAGTTGCGAGGTTTTATAAATTTCTTGTTCTGATTTGTATCAAGCAACAGGCAAGAATGGACATGTCTTTCTAAAATAATACTTTAAATGGCTGGGTGCCTAGAGTGCCTTTTTGAGTATAGGCCTTCATACTTAATAAAGACTGGAAGAGTAGTAGTTTTGAAATCCTTAAAATATTTATTAACTAAAGAATAGGAAGATCAGAAAAAATAAGCTCTGGTTACGATCTGATGTGGGGTCCATTCCCAGCTCTGCTGCTACCTCCTTATGACCTTCTTTTTGAACCCCAATTTCTTTCTTTATAAAATGAGACCAGGCTTCATAACCTTTAAAGACTTACCTCTAAAAATAGAGAGATTCTAACAGACTCCCTTCGAAAAACAATGCATTTCTACCAAAAGAGGGTGCTGTGGTATTTGAGTGCTTTAGCATTTTCTTGAAAAAAAAAAAACTGAATAGAGGTAGAATCTCAGTTTAATTTTGTGTCTCATACTCCCAACCCTTGAGAAATAATGCCTGATTCTTTAAATTTATTTAGATAAGGTGACACAAACCAATTCTTGATGTTATTGATACTTTTTAGAGCTTTTTAAAAATACATGTTTTTTAGAAAATCTGGCAAATAAAGTTTCAGAGAAAAAAAGTATACATAATCTCATCACTCAGTATTAACAGTATTTGGGATTTAAGTTATAGTAATTTGTCAACAATATTTAAAGGTATTTTTCTTTGGCTTCTTTTTTTTTTCCAAGGTACTGTAATTGTTGACTAGGGACGCCAAGCAGGCTTGGTCCAATGACTAAACCTTTCTTTGTATGTATTCTTTATTAAATAAAATGTGTTGGCCTTTATTATATTTATTGCAAATACTTTCCCATTTTGCCATTTAATGTTGTTTGTGATCTTTGCTATATTGAAGTTTTGAGCTTTTAAGGAGCCAAATATTGTTTTTCTTTGCTTTTTTGTTTAGAAAATCTTACCCCTTCCTAAATTCATTCTTCTTAGGATATCAGACAAACCTTGGTCACTTCAGTCTAAAGAGCCAAGTAAGGTAAACTTAATTTAGAGGTAGCTTACTACATTTTTCAAAACTTTTTTATTTTTAAAACTATATAACTGTTGCATTAGTCATAAAACAACAAATTTTAAATGTTTTATAACATTTACATAACAAATATTCTCAGTCTGTCTTAATCTCTTGGTTTTTTGTTTTTTATTTTTTTTCACTAACCTCGACAATTTGCTAAATTTACTAATAATTTGCTAAATTTACTTAGTATTAAAAGACCCTTCTATTCACTTGCATGTCATTGGTTATTCAGTGGAACTGTGTGACTGCGGGTTCCTTACACTGAGCCTCCTATAGGAAAAGTAGTCTTGGTTCCCCTGTTTCCACTTTTTTAATTCTGAGAAAAATTTTCATTTCACTTTCCTTTCCTGTGCTCTATTCTTACTTTCCATATGTCAGAAACTGTAAAAGAAGAAGGGTTTTTTTTCTTTTTCTTTTTCTTTTTTCTTTTTAATGCTTCTCATTCTAATTATCCAGCTTGGAACTACAGAGTTTCTTTTCTTTGCTGAATTCCCATCCCCTACTCCTTTCATCTTCTTTTTTCTGACTCACTCTCTGAAGTATAACTTTCCTGGCTCTACCGTAATGAGGTAGACCAAATAGAACAGCCCATGAGTTTTTAACCTTGGCATTTTAGGCTAGATAATTCTTTATTGTGGGTCATGCTGTTCATTGCAAGATGTTTAGCTTCTAAGAGGCCTCTTCCCAACAAGATGCCAGTAGCACTTTCTCCCCAACTTCAACAGTTGTGAAAACCAAAATTGTCTATAGGCATTTTCAGATGTCACGGGGGCAAAATCACCCCCCCCCCCGTCAGTTAAGAACCCTGGAAATGACAGATAAACCAACTATTCTAGTTCCATGATACAAATTTCTATCCCAACCCTGTTTCTTCACTACCTTTGTTTTCTCTACTCCTCACCCTAGAACCAACTAAAATTCTTTTTTCTATCCACTAGATCTATAGCTTGATGCCATTTGAGAAGCATCCTTCATATTCTCCATAGTATACATTTTGGCATGTGCTCTACCCACGAGCCATCATTTATTAATTGAGTGACTTTATATCTCTCTGATTACTGCATCTCTAAAAGGAGGATAAATACCTACCCACTGAATTTTAGTGAGAATTAAATAAAAGAATCCTTTTTAAATGTTGACCACATCGTCAATGCTTGATTAATAGTTGATGTTATGTCAGCGGTCCCTGATATTTTGGGTACCAGGGACCAGTGCTCCTTTGAGAATCTAATGCCTAGTGATCTGAAGTGGAGCTGAGGTGGCGATGCTATCGTTGGGCAGTGGCTGCAAATACAGACGAAGTTTCGCGTGCTTACCCGCCGCTCACCTCCTGCTGTGCAGCCTGGTTCCTGACAGGCCACAGACTGGTATCAGACCACGGCCCAAGGGTTAGGGACCCCTGTGTTATATCATCATTATCACTCCATTGCTCATCTCTTCGATTGAGCTGACTCAGAAATATCAGAGGCACATCTAAAAATTTTCCCTGATTCCTCCACTGTACTTTGATTTCAAGCTAAAAGTAGTCCTACCCTCCTTGAAATTCCTATATTTTGTCTCTACTTTTCTTAAAGCACTTGCCACTCTTTACTTATGCTATAGTTATTTATGTACATGTCTTTTCTTCCTCACTTATCACTCTACTCTTTATATTTCTCAGTGTGTTTTTCATGTTTGTAGTCCAACACATTCTCATACTTTTATTAAATATTGGACTGAATAAAATTAGAAAAGCTCAGGGTAGCATATTAATACCAATATAAGAATAACTTAGTATGGTTAAGAGCTCGAGAGCAAAGGTATCTATCTGGGTTTGGATCCACCACTTGTGTGCAACCCGCTTCCATCACACACCAGGCTGTTTAAGAAGATGGTTTTGTGATCAGCAAATAAGTTTTAATGGAAGGAAAAAAAATTCTTTTTTTATTCAAAGTATTTTGTCATATAAAAATAAAAATAATTTAGAGATGGAAAAAAAAGCACTATTTGGTGCCATATAGTCAAGTCAAGATGTATTCCTTTGCTTTAATTGTGCTATCCTCCTTTTTTAATTAACAGCCAAAAAAAGTATGGAATTAGAACATTGTTCTCTTTTGGTATTCCCATTTTCTTTAAAAGCTTATGAAGTGCTCATAGATTTTTTAAGCCCATTTTATAAATAACAAGTTAAGGGTAGAGTGAAATGGGACTGTGGAGACATTTTTCTACAATGGAACATACAGCATTTTTGAAAGCTAGTGTCCTACATGTGACCATGTTTAGACACTGAAGACCTGAAAATGGTAGCCACTAAGAAAAGCATACTTTGATCCTTACCTGCATAATTTGGCTTAGCTACCATTCCCTAAGTAACCATGACATTTGAATGGAGTCCACATCTAATGGCACCCTACATGTTATACACAGCTTCATGCATTTGTTAGCGATAGGCTGGTACTGTCAACTTTATAACGTCACCAGTTAATTTATTGGTGAATTTCTGTATGCCTACTTGCTCATATCAGAATACATCTGGAGAGTAGAAGCATCAGTTTCTGGAAACAATTTCTGGAAACATTACAGGAAAACTTTCCTAAGTGGTAGCTGTCCACATGAACTCTTATTTTTTTTCCACTAGGCCGGAAATGACTAGAAACAAAAACTCTTAGATTTAGAAGGTCTTAGAAGTCTACTTATCTAAATTCCTCCTGCCTCTATCTTCACATAGCCTCTTTTTCTGTCTCCTGGCTTCCCCCCTTCTGTCTCTTATAAAATCACTGGATTTAGGACTCACCTGGGTAATCCAGGATGATCTCATCTCAGACTGAGATCCTTAACTTGATGATATCTGAAAAGACCCTTTTCCCAAACAAGGTCACATTCAAAGATGACAGGCATTAGGAGATAGATATATCTTTTTGACGTTTACTATTCAACACCACATTCCCAGTCAAACTTCATTTTCTGCCAGGTTTACTTAGCAACACCCTGAGAAAGAGATGCACGGTTTGTGATCATGGCGCATTCATCATTTCAACATGTCTACTTATTCTGTTTGTGAACAGCTCTAAAGGTTAAAATTTCTTCCTTATGTAGAGCCAAAACATATCCTGGAATAATACTTAACAGTTGGTCTAGGTCTTTCCTACAAAGTTATAGGCAATAAGAAAAACTGGTTCCATGATTCTCAGGTTGAGAGAGAATAACACATGTACTGCTTCTCCAGTATTCTGACAGTATTCTCAGAGGTGTGAGATCCTTTCCACCACATGTACTACTATCACTATGCTCCCCCCGCCCCCCAAAAAATCCCATATTTAAGGAATAGTTAATGCCATTGTGAGCCATTTGTGATGGATATGTAATGAATCCCCTCCAGGAGGGATGGGGGTAGACAAAAGTTGGAGAAACAGCAATCTCAGCCTTTTTCTTCATGACAGCCATTCAGATAGATGAGGACAGCTATTTATATTTCCCTGAGTCTGTTCTTTTCCAAAAGCAACACTTTTAATTTCAATTATTCCCCTATGACATGGCTTCCATGCCATCCATTCAGCAGATATTTATTGAGGGCCTAATATGTGCCAGGTACTCTGTTAAGTATTAGAGTGATACAGGGATGAATATTCTAGAACCCGTGTCACCTAAGATTGTAGTCTGGGCAAGGATGTAAACAAATAAATTGCAAAACACTGTGATCAGTATTTTGATCAGTTTAAGTATAGGATGCTAAGGGAGCACAAAGAGGAATACCTAAACCAGTAGCGAAGAAGTGATATTTAAATTGAGAACTAAAGATCAAGAAGAGAGGTGAGGACAGGGCAGATGTGTGTCCCAGGCAGAAGAATCATCCACACTCACTTCCTGTTATAGAGCCATGCCTCCCATAGGGGAAATCAAAGATGCCTCCTGGCAGTTCCTCTTGTTGCTGCTGGCAACTAGGGGCAGATCTGGCTCTGGGATGAGAAGAATGAGGCATTCATCTTAGCTGCAACATTTGAGGAGATGCAGAAAACTCAATAAGATAAATATTTTAACACTGTTTTAAAAATCACAAGGGTTCCTTTTTTTGCTATTACAAAGTCCAAGCTGGCAAGCACCATCCCTTCTTTTAAAGCTCTTGTCATTCTTATATCACCTACAGTTTCCTTCTTGTCAGTCATTACAGTCCTGAATAGCAGTTCTCTTTGTTATTTCCTCTACTTTCTGAGAAATGAAATTGTCAATATGGTATCAATTTATCAGGTGCGCTACTTTTACCAGAATGAAACCTCTCCCCGATGCTGGGAGAGGTGATGTTTCCCGTTACTGCTGTATATTATGTCTATATCTGTTTTGTAATCTGTATTAGGAAAGCATCATTGTGCATCGACCACAGCAGTATCATTAAAATAGAACATACCTTTCCAGTGTCATGCATCTCAGTGACATTTCCCTCCTTGGGTTAACTTTTCAAGTTTACTTTTCTTATTAACCATGTTCCAGAGATTGTTATTAGGAATGAGGCCTTTACCTTGCTCTCCGTCTACATTTTTCATTAATAAATTATTGGGAGGCTCTACTCTATTATTCTTTAGGTATCACGCCAGCACCTCTGTGTGGGAGCTCATCTTGATTTTATATAATCTTATTGAGACTTCATCCTGTCATCAATTATAATGCTTACTGTCATTTATCTAATAAGGAAGGTGATGTTCTTTTTCCCCTCTCATGGCAGATTGGAGGAAATGAACACTTAAGGGCTCTGAGCAAGAGGCATTCTGTTTTCCAGATAACTATCTTTTAACTAGCATTATAGAAGTAGAATTAGAAACCATGGGGTGGGGATGGATTGGAGGAGACAGAAAGTCAAAGCCAGGCTTCTTCAAAAATAGAAAACTGTTTTAAGTTCTACCTGGTGTCATTGTCATAGATACATCTGGAGACCTTCTCAAATCATAGGGCCAAACTTTTTCTTATATCAGATGAACCTCAAAACTATTGAGGACAGATTTTATTTAGCAAACATTCATATAGCACTTACTATAGATACATGTCAAAGTGCTCTCTAAAGATTAATTATTCATCATTTAATCCTCATAACAAATCCTTCTATCAGGTAGGACCTAATATTAGTTCCCATTTTACAGACAAGGAAACTGAGGCTTAGAGAAGTTAAGTAACATTCTGAACTTCACACAGGTTGTAAGTGAGAGAGCTGGAATTTGAATTCAATAAATCTTGAATCTGTGCTCTAAACACTACATAATGTAGCCTCTCCTATTGATTTTCTTCTTAAAGTTTCAGTAGAAAAAAATGTTATAACCTATACCAGAAATGCCTAATGACCAGGAAACATTATTAAAAGAAAACAAACAAACAAAAAAACTAAATAAGAACTTTGTTATGTAGCACGTTGACTTTCGTAGTTTAAATTTTCCCCAAAGCTGCCTGATTACAATATCGTTTCCTCCCTGTTATTTATTGTCTGTTTCATTCTCCCACCCATTCCCTAACTTTCAAATTACATTGTTTGTATCTAGCTCTTGTTTGTATATCTTTGTCCACAGCTACTTTTTGTTGGTTGTGGTATATTGCGGGATTGTGGGAAATTTATCGATTTTGTCCAGGGTTAGAATAATGGTGTCTTTTCATCTCTTTTTCTTTTAACTTATTTATAATTCTTGCCTGCTAATTATTTTTACCTATGTAGAATAGTTTTCTACCATGTTGATATCTAATCTTTTCTGTGTAGGTTTTACCAGTATCTGAAATTTATTCTTTTCTATGTCTCTGCATAGATTTTCTCTGCTTCTTTCTAAATGTATTAATCTTGTTTTAATAGAAATTTTGTTGTAGTTAATTTCTTTGCATCTGCCATAGTACCAAGCACAGTGCAATATATTACATTTATATTATATTACATTTATAAACTTACTAGGGACTCTGAATAAATCTACAGAGGACTTTAATACTTAAACGTTTTGGTAGGGCATTTTTCTACTATAATGAAGGGGTGCCTAAGAAACTAAATCAGTAAACGTAAAGCTAAGGATTCTGTTTAATATCTGCCTTTCTTCTCAACATTTGGTATGTTTTAAATTTGTTTATTCTTTCCTTTTTGGTAGTTGTGATATCGCCCTGGCAACGGTACAACCTATCTCATCTATAAATTAAAGTAATGATTAGAAAAGAGCATAAGAAGTTTAGCTCCTTGTAAGCTGCATGTCTCTAGCCTAGACAAA
>NW_011888791.1:15013865-15063672 GCF_000151845.1 Pteropus vampyrus | reverse complement strand
GGCATGAAGATGTTAGCCTATAGTATGCCAGACTTTTCATTTGTTATTTCCCACTGTAAAAAACACCATGATTCTTACATGTACTGTAGATGGCAGTACTTATATGGAAAATATAAGTTCATACAAGAGATTTGAGAATGATTAGCAGATAGAGACCTAAATGAGTAAGGTTCAATTGAAATGTTCTTTCTTTGTTAATTTTTCTCATTCACTGGATTTTTTTAAACATTCATAAACTTTCCTTTTCACTCATGATATTTCCGTTCAGGTTTCTTCCACCATCACCTTACCTCCCTCCCCACCTCACTTTTGTTTCAGAAATCACGTTATGTAACCATTTTATCTTTAGATGACAGTGATTGGAAACTAGGTGATTACGCACATGAAAGGATCCTGTGTAAAGTTCTGTGTATTTTTTCTCAAGCACGTAGAGTGCCAGATGGCATTGCTGTAGATTCTGATGGACCAGGGAAAGCACTGTTGTATATATATGTTTCAAAACCACTTTCATTACTAATCTACAGTCCCAGGGTCGATCGAGTCTATCTTTGTATGGAGGGGAGTGGCTCACTTAGGAATATGAAAAGTTCTCTCCTTCTCTGTAAACATTAGGAATTTTGCTGTGGGATTAATTTATAAATATTTATTCAGTACTAATTATATGCTAGGAACTGTACTGAGTAGACATCCTGCGTTCTATACATGAAAGGACATGTTATCTACTTTCAGACACCCCAAGTACAATAAAATGTGGTAATTCATATAATAGAGGCACGTAGAAGATACAGCAAGACATAAAACAAGAATAGATGGCTGTAGCAGATATTACAAATCAATCACAAAATACTTTACTTCCATGTCTGCTGGCCTCAAACTCCTTCACAACACAGCACTTGAGGAAGCTGCTATTGGTCAATGAAAAACGATATGCAAGAAGAGCCTGTTTCCTTTCCATAGCATAATGGAGAGAAGTACCTAAGAGTCTACCTAGAAGTGGTGTACATTATGCCACCAATTTTGTGGAGAAGGGGAAAGAAAACACTCACACACTTGTTTGATCATGTTTCTCTAGAAGGCTACCCAAGAAATGGATAGTATTGTTTGCCTCTGAGAAGAAGAGTTACATGGCTAGGGAATAGAGTGGGAGAGAGACTTCACTGAATACCCTTTGATTCCTTTTGGAGTTTGAACAATGTGAATTTGTTACACATATAAAAATAAAGTTAAAGTAAAGCTTTACTCCTTGATATATCACATTACCACATCTGAAGAGACTATACCAGTTGTCTTTTATTTTGTGAGTTGTGTAACCTACTAAACTTTTAAACATATACTGGATAGGATATTGCTAAGGATCACTTAAGTATCTATAACATTTTTTGTTTTGGTTACAGGGAACTTCCTGCTCTTTTTTTTCACAGCTCTTAACTAGTATATACTGATAAACATAGAGTGGCTGTGAGTGGGAGTGGTTCCTCTCAGAGAAGCCAACTGTAGATTTTTTTTATACAGCAAAGAGCTATGTGTTTTGTTTTTGTTTGGTTTTGTTGTTTTAATGGAAATTACAGATGGGATGTGCCAAATAACCATGGCAGAAAACAGACTGTGAACAGAAAAAAATATGGTTCAGTAAGTCCCTTTGCATTGCTCAGAATTTAGAGCAACTTGGCAGATTTTTTTGGCAAGATGAATTGTTTGTGATATATACCATTGGAAGAGTCATAATAGGACATAGAGAGATATCAGCTCTGTTGAAATATTTTTTTTGTAGCTAAAATTAAAAAAAAAAAAACTGTAAATGTGAAAAGAAATCCCATAGAGTCAGCCATAACCCATGCCCTTAGAAATTCTATATATATTTATAGATCATGTAAAGGTGATGTTGAGTTGTAAAGAAACAGAACTTTAGGTCTAATTAAAACCTAATAAATAGAACAGGGTGAAAATTAAGTATACATAAGGAAAAGTATGAGTTATCTATTTTATATAATGCATATTTGCTAAAGCACAAAATGGTCAATGGACATTAACTGGATAGTTCATCTTTATGTACTGTTTCTGTTAATTGGATAATAAAAACAGCTAACATGATAGCATATAACAGTTTACAGATCAGTTCTGCAGTATTAATCTCACTTGATCATGTGTTCAAGAATTTATTTTGGGGAGTGGGGTTCATATTATAATGAAAATCACATGTATGGTTATGGCCATGTAGATGCTTTCGATAGAAATAAAGCAATTGAGTGAACTTTTCTTGACATACTTAGCCTGTTAACTAAGAAGAAAATCTCTATACTAACATCGTCTTTCCACCACTTTTTATTACATAACTTTAGCTCGTCCAGAGCACAGTGAATTGGACTCAACAAGTCCAAACTGGTTCTCTCATCCCTTTCTCCTCCTCTTTCATAACAGGTAGGAATTCCATTCCAAGGTTCTGGATTTTTTGACTCACTTATCCTCTTTCAATTGTAAGGAATCCTGCTCTAACCTATACTATCTCTCTTGTCTGCTCTCAAACTTTAGTTTTCCCTTTTCCTTTCATTAATTCATTGATGATCTTAAGCACTAGGCCCTATTCTTTGTGCCAGGGATACAGCAGTGATCAAAACAGAAAACACTCTGTCCTAATGGAGCTCACATTTTTACTACATACCTACCATCGGCGCTGCTGTGGTGTATGACTCCACTGGGCACCTGTCAAGTCTGTATAAGTGGTGCTCCTAGAATTGTGCAGTGCACAGCTGTCTCACCTCTGTACAGTGCTCCTGTCTACAATGATTAATTTTTATTTTTGTCAAAATTAATTTCTTATAAAGTCAGTCGTCATATTCCAACAATTGCCAGAGTGCAACCCCTCCTTTAGGGAAAACATGCAGTGCTCTCCCATGAAGTGGAAGAGGATTTTGTGGAGAAACCAACCTTTATCTTTCTTCAGACTACCTGTGTTAAGCTACTCTAAAATTCACTTATTGCTTTTTTCTTTACCTTTAATAGTAGTAGAAAGATTTCTTTTCTTTGCCTTTGAAGAGTTCTCTAGTTTTTTTTCTCTAATTTTTTTTTTTCTTTGCTTGGCAAAACGTTGTGTTTTTCTTAAGTTTCTTTTCTCTCACAATGACCTCAGCATCTTTTTTTTTCTCCTGAGCAATGCAGTGGTTATTCCACCTTGATTTGTGGTCAGTAAATATGCATTTGGTAGGAAGTCTGTGCCTTGTATTTTGAAGACAACATTACATTTCATGTATTTATTAGGAAGAGAGATTTGGAAAAAGAATAGCATTGGATTCCATTATACCATTATCTTGCCTTGTGACCCTGCTCAGTTCTAAATTCTTTAAAGTTCAGATTTTTCTTCTGATCAAAATATGGAGCTGAAAATATTAGTAGTACTTACTACTCCACCCCACCCCTAACTTGGAAAATCTCTTTATATTTATCTAAGAATGGTATCATGTCAAGGCTCATTATTAGAATGAAATGTGTGTTTGAAGAGAGTAATTATTTGTGCATGCAGGGTTGGAAAAATTGAGAAGTATGTTTTCTTGCTCATCATTATAGTTAAAATCAGATGGAAAGGTTTAGAAATTATGCAATTAGGGAATGTTTTCTACCCACAAATTCCCTGGTTGTATGCTTCACATTCATTAACAATTAGGCCCAAGAATGCTTGGATTCAGATCTGCTTTGGAAACTAATTTTCCAAAATATTTTGTTTCTTACGTATTTGCTGACATGATCAACATCATCAGGTATCAACTCCACCAACAGCTTTCCTCCCTGAGATGGCCTTGTCTGCCCTTTGATCTTTTCCATATCCAGCCTCTTGAAACTTTATCTCTGTTGCAAATCTCCTTTTATAGACCAATGAGGGACCTCTATTTCAAATAATTTTTGGACATGTGCTAATCTTGTATAAGACATGAGAGCTCCTGCTCCCCTAGCCTTGCTTCTCACTTGGCTCTTTACTCGCTTCATCCTTTTTAAACTTCAAACATGGTTAATTCTCTCAAAGCCTTTCCTCTTTCAATTCTTGTTCCCTATTTTTAATATTTCATAACCAGGTGCCGTAACCCTGGGCAACTTAGCACACATCTTCACTGTCTAATTGGAATGACACTCTTCAACATTATCGGTGTCTTCTCAGGGGACGTGGGAGCTAATATTTATTGAGTACTTTCTGTGGACCAAGCAGAAGGTGCCTATGCTAGGCACTTCTATGTGCGACATCTCATTTAATTCCTTTTTTTTTTTTTTTGCTTTATTGAAATATAATAGACAATTAGTTGCTCATATTTACATTATACAATTCAATAAAGTTTTTTTCAGTTATAGTTGGCATACAATAATGTATTAGTTTCTGTTATATAGCATAGTGATTAGAGATCTGTATAACTCACAAAGTGATCACCCCACTAAATCTAGTATCTCTCTTCCCCTTACATATTTATTACAGCATTGTTAACTATTTTCCTTATATGACACTTTATATTTCCATGTCTACTTTGTAACTGTCCATTTGTACTCCTTAATCCTTTTGCCCTTTTTCAACCCCCAAACCTCCCTCCTATCTAGTAGCCCTCAAAATGTTCTTTTTATCTATCATTTTTGTTGTTGATTTTGCTCTTTAGACTCCACACGTACATGAAATCATGCAATATTTGTCTTTCTCTATCTAACTTACTTTATTCAGTGCAATGCCCTCTAGGTCCATTTGCCCAGGCTCCAATATTTCCTTCTTAAGGAAGAGGAAACCAAGTCTCAGAAAGGGTTAAATAACTTTTCTCATAGCTAATAAGTGGCAAAATCACAGGATTAACATATCTCATTCCAAAATCCATGTTCTTCTTTCTGTAATGCATTGTTCTTTCTTCATATTTCAACTTATTGGTCTGTTTATCTCCTTTCTTGAAATACCAGTCTAGGCTCTTTGTGACATACTTTTCAGGCTCTCCAATGCTTTAATCACTAACTCATAAACAGTTAACTTGTTCTAGTCTATCTCCTCATCTAAACTTCTCAAAATACTGGTATACAGTTTTTTTCTTGCTACCCATTTACTCATTGACCCCTAAACTGAATGAAAGTCTGGCTTAGCCCCCATCACTGCATTGAAACTGCTCTTGCTAAGGCCATCAGTAATTTCTTAGTTTCCAATTATAAAGGACATATTTGAGTCCTTGTCTTCATCTCTTTGGGTTGCTATATCAAAAATACCATAAACTGAGTGGCTTATAAACAACAGCCATTTATTTCTCACAGTTCTGGAGACTGAGAAGTCCAAGATTTGCTACAGATTTGGTACCTAGCGAGGACCCGATTCTTCATTCATAGGTGGTCATCTTTTCACTGTAACCTCACATGGCAGAAAATGGTGAGAAAGCTCTCTTGGGCTTCTTTTCTAAGGGTACCAGTCCTATTAGCGAGGGGCAGGAGTGTCTGTCCTTGTGATCTAATCCCCTCCCAGATGCCCTACTTCCATATACCATCAAATAGCATAGGTTTCAACATATGAATGGCGGTGGGAGGGCAGTGGTACATAAACATTCAGACTCTTTCTCTGGATTTAATAATTTATTATTATTTTCTTCTTGAAACTATGTCTTTGACTTCTGTGAGTCAAAATCTTATCCTTCTCATCATACTCTCTGACCATTCCTTGTCATCTCATTTATTTTTGAGCTCTCCTTCTTCTGCTTCCCCCTTAAATGCCTCAGTCCCTGAGGCTCTGCTTCAGGCCCCACCTTGGTTGATCTTATCCACTTTATACGCTGTCAAGTTCCAAATCTACACCTGTACTTCAAACTAAGTATGTCCAAAACTGCTCAGCACTTTTCTCCAGACCTGTGTACTATAAATGATACCACTGTTCTTTCAGCCATCCAACCCAGAAACCTGGGAGTGATTCGTGACTCCTTCACCATAACCCCCAAAATCAGTCATTCACCAAGTCTTGCCAACTTTTCTTCCTAATTACTTCTCAATCAATTGTCCTCTTTCTCTATTTCATAGCATCTGCTTAATTACCTATTACAATTTCCTAACTGGTTTCTCATCTCCAGTTTTGTTTCTTTTAAATCTACCCTATTTCATAGGCAAAAATAATCATATAACTTTCCAACTTAAATAGATTTACAATTCAACTGTAGATTTACATTTCATGTTTTGACCATGGTGATATCTGAATATATTAAAAGATTTGTTTTGATAACCTATGTGAGTTTTTTGTTAAATAGTTCCTTTTCCAATGTCTTTTTATATTCTTGAACTTTAAAATTAAATATAATATCTGCTCGTTAGGTGGAGCAAACAAAACTCTATAAGGCATATTTTATTTTTATTAACATCTTATTTTTCTATCTTGTTTTATATGAAGAGACAGAAACTAAAGCATCGTAAGCTCTGTTAAAGTTGGACACCATGCTTGAGGAACCCTAAAAGTAAGCAATTAAATTCCCATTTTATAAATGAGGGAACTGAGATGCAGTTAGGTAACTTCTCAGTGATCATAAATACGAGTAACAGATCTAGAACTCAAATAGCAATCTGATTCCAAAGTCTGTGGTCTTCCCACTGTGCCACACTACTATGCCCTGTGGTATGTAGTTGTAATTTCCAAACTCATATATCTAGTCCTCCTTTCACCAGGTAGTTCTCTGAATTTGTTCACACCTGCAGGTTAAGACAGCCTACCAATCTCAGAAATTGGGGTGGATAGGAAAATGACGTGAAGAAAGCAACATTGTAGAAAAAGTAACCTGACAGTGGCCTAAGAGAAACTTGGTTAGAAAATCAATCAGGAGACCCGATGGCATCTGAACTAAGGTGATGACAGTGAAACTAAGAAAGAAGAAATCAATGTGCGTAAGGCAAGGAATTAAAGTAAAGTATCTTTGAAGATCTATGTCAACTCTCTTTTCATGAAAACATTTTAATTCTCTAAATTTTAATCTTTTACGGTATGTCAAAACTATATATAAATGTACTACATTTTTGTGCCTTCATAGCATAACAATAGCAATGTTTTGTCTTTTACAGCTTACTGAACACTTTCATAGATATATGATTTTATCCTCATGTATCCCTATGGATTAAATAGTTGTATTTTTGTCACTTTACATATGAGGAAACTGGCCTAGAAGCTAAGTGACTTGCCCAGAGGTGACAGCTCTCTAGCAATACACTAAATCCACATCTTGTGCTTTTTCCAGAGATGTTCTGCTTCCCTGAAAATAAATAGTAATTTTTCAAAATTTGGAGCCCCTTTTCTTCTCAGCATTTAAATGCCCCCTTGGCAGCATATTGAGTTGGTTCTATCAGGCAATGAGTAGTTGAAGAACAAGAATAGACTACATGATTTATAGTATGGACTGAATAATGTACCCCCCAAAATTCATATATTGAAGCCCTGACCCCAAATGTGATGGCATTTGGAAATGGGCCTTTGGAAGATGATTATGTTTAGATGAGGTCATGGGGTGGGGCCCTCATGATGGGATTAGTGTCTTTATAAGAAGAGGAAGAGATACAGAATTCTGTCTGCCATGTGAAGACACAGTGAGAAGGCAGCCATCTATAAGCCAAAAGAGAGCTCTCACCAAAATCTGACCATGCTTTCACCGATCTTGGACTTTCAGCTTCCAGAACTGTAAGAAATAAATTTCTGTAAGATATGGTATTTTGTTACGGCAGCGTGAGCTGACTAAGACAGTTCATAAAATTATTTTTTTGTGATAACTCCCAAGTGTAAAATATTTTAGAATTAGATTCCTAGTCTGTATCTTACAAACAGGATTCTTGGTTCCTTAGACAGGTGACAGATACATGACACATTATTTCTTCTGCATTTTGTACGTTGCCTATTAGCAGTATGTAAATGCAACCATACCAGAGTCATGCCAACTTAATGGCATGTCACACTGAAACAAGTTCCCCACTCACACGAATTGTCTGCCTTGTCCAACTAAAGAAAAGCAAGGGTCTTCTGCTCTGACTTCTATAAAAAGAATATTAGAAAAGTTTTTAAAACAGAGTGCTTGATAGGATTATTGTATAGACCAGTATAGAGTTGGTGGTTCATAAATTATTTCACGACCACCATAGTTACTACTCAAACAATTTCCTTGCATTCTGCACATACACATTCTAATTTTAGCATCCTTTAAAAATATTGTGGCTACTACTTCCTGGGTAGTGGTCAACTTTCAAACCATTCTTTCCTTTGTTTTCAAACTTACCCAGGGGGGTTTTCTCGGTTTACCTGTTTGTATTTTGGAAAATTATTCCTTTGAAAACAGGTTATTTTCTTTGCTTGTTTATTGCTATTCTTGGATATTTTTGTGTGCATTCACTCATGCATGCACACATTTGTCTGTGTGTGTGTGTCTATAATCACAGACATTTCCTAGGCAACCGATTGTGTTTTGAGACAGCCAATAATCTTAGGGACAGCTGTGGTGCCACGTACCTTTTAGGGGTATCATTTTTCCTATGCTGTACTACATATACAGGTGTTAGAGGAGAAACCAAAATTAAGTTCAAGTGTCCTTGAGCAGGCATAGAATCCGACTGATCCCCTCGCTTTTTGACTCTTTAACATGTCAGAAGGTCTTAGTAATTTTCTATTAGATTATTCTTTAAAATTAATATCTTCACCTACAATTAATATCTTCACCTATGGCATAAACATATTTTGATGAAATCTTAAAATCTCACTTCTAGGATAGGTGTATATTTACAAAATAAAGAGCCTTGGAAAGTATATTTCTATATTTGATTTTTCTTAATTGGGAACATTTCAAAAATCTTTTATTTTCTTCAAAAATATTGAAAATTATGGCTGTATCATTAATGCAAGAAATTTTTTATATTTAAATTTTTAAATTAAGTTTATTGGGGTAACATTGGTTAATACAATTATATAATTTTCAGGTGTACATTATAATTTGACATCTGTATATTCTATTGTGTGTTTACCACCCAAAGTCCAGTTTCCTTCAGCTACCATTTATTTGATCCCCTTTACCCACTTCACCCACCCCCTACCTCCCTATATTTGACCCCCTTTAACCCTCCTCCCCACACACCCTACCTTCTAGTCTATAGTCCATGTCTATCTGTTGTAACCACTAGTCTATAGTCCATGTCCATCTGTTTATTTGTCCTGTTCATTTGTTGCTTTAGGTTTATATCTTACATATTAGTGATACCTTGTGATTTTCAACTTTTTCAATCTGGCTTATTTCGCTTAGCATGATTATCTCGAGGTCCATCCATGTTGTCACAAATGGCAGTATTTCATCTCTTCTTATGGCTGAGTAATATTCCATTATATATATGTACCACAGCTTCTTTAGCCAGTCATCTATCATAGGACACTTCAGTTGCTTCCATGTCCTGGCCACTGTGAATAATGCTGCTATGAACATCGGTGTGCAAACATCTTTTTGGATATGGGTTTTCAAGTCTTTGGAGTAAATACCTAGTAGAGGGATTGCTGGATCATATGGTAGATCAATTCTTAGGTTTTTGAGGAACCTCCATACTGTTTTCCATAGTGGCTGTACCAATTTGCATTCCTACCAGCAGTATATGAGGGTTCCTTTTTCTCCGCATCCTCTCCAACATTTGTTATTACTTGTCCTGTTGATGATAGCTATTCTAACAGGTATGAGATGGTGTCTCATTGTGGTTTTGATTTGTATTTCCCTAACAGCTAGTGATGTTGAGCATCTTTTCAAATATTTTTTGGCCATTTGTATGTCCTCTAGGGAGAAGTGTCCGTTCAGGTCCTCTGCCCATTTTTTTGATTGGATAATTTTGTTGTTGTTGTTATTATTGAGTCGTATGAGTTCTTTGTATATTTTGGATATTAGGCCCTTATCGGAGGTGTTGCTTGTAAATATATTTTCCCATTCGGATGGGTGTCTCTTTACCTTGTTGATGATTTCTTTTTAGTTTGATGTAGTCTCATTCATTTATTTTAGCTTTTACTTCCCTTGCTTTTGAGATCAAGTTCATAAAATCCTCTTTAAGTGCAAGGTCCTTGAGTTTAGTTTCTATGTTTTCTTCTGTGCATTTTATTGATTCTGGTCTTATATACAGGTCCTTAATCAATTTTGAGTTAATTTTGGTATATGATGATAGACAACAGTCTAGTTTCATTCTTTTACAGGTGGCTTTCCAGTTTTCTCAGCACCATTTATTGAAGAGGCTTTCCTTTTTCCACCCTATGTTTTTGGCTTTTTTGTCGAAAATTATTTGCCCATATAAATATGAGTTTATTTCTGGACCCTCGATTCTGTTCCACTGGTCCGTGTGTCTGTTTTGCTGCCAATACCATGCCATTTTGATTACTGTCCCTTTGTAGTATAATTTGAAGTCAGGCAGAGTGATGCCTCCAGCCTCATTCTTTTTTCTCAGGATGACTTTGGCAATTCGGGGTCTTTTGTGCTTCCATACAAATCTGATGATTTTTTGTTGCCAATAAATTTTTAATTTAAAGACCTCATATACTTGGGTTTTTTGGTTTGGGTTTTATTGTTGTTGTTGTTGTTGTTGTTGTTTTGACATGTGTCGGTGTGAAGGTATTTTATATTGAATGAAAATAAAGGCAGACTTTGACCTCCCATGCCTCATTCTTCTCTTTTGTTAAATCCCTACTCAGAGGAATCCTTAGGAAAGGGTTGGCCCCAAAGGGATCTGGATCAAAATTCTGGCTCAGTCACTTACTAGCTAGGTCACCTTGGGCAAATAACTTCATACTCAGACATTTCAGAGTTAACACTCTGAAACCACATTTTCTATTTCCTCTTTACTCAGACTTGTTCTTCTTGCTGTATCCCCTATTTCAGGAGTCCCCAGCCTCTCAGCTGCGAACCAGTACTGGTCCGTGGCCTGTTAGGAACCAGGCCGCACAGCAGGAAGTGAGTAGCAGGTGAGCGAGCGAAGCTTCATCTGTATTTGCAGCCGCTCCCCGGCACTAGCATCACCGCCTCAGCTACACCTCAGATTCTCATAGGAGCGCCAGTCCCTGGTGCCATAACGTTGGGGACCATTGCTCTATTTGATTTGCTGGTACCACTTAACCATCCAGTTATCTGACAGCAAGTTGAGATTATTTCTTCCTTCTTGTTCTCACATTCACTAAGTCAACAAATCTTGCCAATATTGCCTTTTAAATCAATCTCTCTAGTCCTGCACTGTCTAATATGGTAGCCACTAGGCAGTGGGACCGTTGAGCACTCAATATGTGGCTAATGAAATTGAGACGAATTGTAAGTGTGCAACATAAACAGAATTTCAAAGGCTTAACATAAAAAAGGGATAGAAACTATCCCATTAATTTTTATATCTGAGTTTACCATGTGTGCTGTTGTTCACCAGTTTTATTGGGATACAATTGTCGAAATGATATTTTTGATATAGTGTGTTAAGTAAAATATGATTTATGTCATGTGTTTCTTTTTGTTTTTTAAATATGGTTACATTTGTGGATTGTGTTATGTTTCTCTTGGACAGCACTGCTCTTGTCTGTCTTGTCCTCTCTATTTTATTCAGACTCTTAATCTTTAACTGTTGCCGAAGTCTAATTAAATTAACCTCCCTTCATTCTGAACTCAGTGAGAATGCTCTTTCTGAGATAAACATCTGAAAGTGTCATTACCCTGCTACTACGGCCCTTGAGAAGCTTCTCGTCACATAAACCTAAGGTCCTGTATACAGTGCACAGTCTTAATTATCTGACCCCTACGTACCTCTCAGCTTGTCTTCCACCTTCTCAGTTCTTCCTTTCTCCCACCTTGCACTGTACACTCCACTGATTCTCAAATTCCTGTTCTCTCCTAAAAATACCATGCTGTTTCATTAATCTGTGCCTTTGCATTTGCTGAGTCTGCGATCTAGAATTCTCTTCCCTACATCATCCCCCATCTGACCGGAGAGTTCTATTTTAGCTTTCAAAACTTTCCATAGGCCCCACTTTTCTCTCTCCTTTGTAGAGGTTCTACCAACACGTTGCATTTACTCCTACAGGGCTCTAAGTTCCAGGAGGTCAGGAACCATGTCTTGTTCATCTTTATGTCCAGTTCTGCTGAGGACAGTACCTGGATTAGAGTAGGTACATTAATTTGGTAAATTTTCATATTAGTTGTATTATATTAGAATTATATATCACAGTGATTTGTTTATATGTTTTCCTACGATGGAGTGAACTCTTTGAAGAAAAGAAGTGAATCTTGTTGATAGAAAAATGTATATATTCCAACACCTCAAGTAGTGCCTGTCATAGAGTGGACACCAAAATAAATAATTGTTGAGTAGGATAAATTCGGGCTGAACCTACTCTGTGAATCTGCTGATTTTTGGATTGCCCTTAAGGCTCAATCATTCAGTGGGTTGCTGCCTTTGAAAAATCTCTAGGAATCTTTTTTTATCTTTGGTTTTTGAGATTACCGTGCATACTGTTGTTGCTGGTTCCCCACCTCTCAGTTTTATTTAGATATAATTGACATATAATATTGTATAAGTTTGAGATGTGCAACATAATGATTTGATATATGTATATATTGTGAAATGATTACCACACTAAGTTTAACATATCCATCACCTCAAATTGTTAGTCTTTTTCTTATGATGAGAACTTTTAAGATCTACTCTTAGCAACTTTCAAATATACAATACAGTATTAATTATCTATAATCACTATGCTGTACATTACATCCCCAGAGCTTATCTCAAGTTTGTACCTTTTGACCATCTCTACCCATTTTCACCACCTGTTGTTATTTTTTAACTTTTAGATGTTTTTCTTCCTTTACAACAGTAGTATACATATTTACTGAGAAAAAGTCAAATAACATCAAATAATACAAATTGATAACAGTTTAGTGTGTATCTTTCAAGAATATTTTCACACATACAGACATAATTATTTTATACAGAAATGCTATCATTAAACATAATTTTCCTAAAATTTGCATTTTCCTTAATATATATATTTCCAAGTACAAAGTTTTGAAAGCGTCTCAACAGTTATATTAGAGCCATGTTCCATATTGTGACTTTGTTCCTGGCCTAGGTAGAGTACTGTGCTCACCTGACTTGTTTTACAATCCAGCAGTCTCTCCTCACACTACTTGAGGAGGAGAAAGAGTTCCTGCCCCCAGAGGTCGAAGGTATGGACCTGCCGCAAATATAAAATGTCTTTGGAGTCTTTTTTTATTTTATCTTAAAAGTTAGTACAGATCTTGCATTTAAAGATATCACAGCATCTCTGAGTTTGTTTTCAAAATGAAAACATGGAGATTCTTCTAAAAAATAAAACCTGGGGTAAAATTGTCACTCCAGGAGGATGTGCCTTGCTTATTCTGTGACTTCAAGTACCCCCAACATATTGCCTAGTACGGCTGTGTATATTCCAGCCAGTGTGAGAAACATAGTATTAGGCTTTCAAACAAAAGTACCTAGAGATTTCCCTCAACTCACTTAGGAAGGAGGCTTCTGGAAAAACCATAGTCACATTTAGCTGTACAATAAGGGGCAGGATTAAGGAGATATTTTGACAAGAAAGGAGTTAGGATTGAGAGTTATATAGTAAAAGAGGATTACTGATTAAAAGCCTAGGTTTGAGGTTAGAAGAATTTAGGTTTTAAACCTACCTCTGCCGTTTACCGGTCTGTGACCCTGAGGTAATTCCTAAACCTTACTGAGCCTCGGTTACCTCATATGTAAAAGGGCATTAGGAATTGGGTGGTAATAATGGTGCCAAATTCATAGAGTGTCTGAGAGGATGAAGTCGATGTTTTTAAAAACATTTTAAATGCTTCTGGCACATCATAATTTCTCAGTAAATCATAGCTAAGGAGGAAAAAGTAGACAATTCTTCTTTGTGGTTTAAGTGAATTTTTAGTCTATATACCTGAAAAAAGCCTCAAAACAGCTCTTCTACCAAGAGCCAACTCAGTCCACCCATGTCTTTTCCTTGATGAGAAAAGAATAGTGAATACATTTGTCTTATTTTATATCTAGTTCCTCCTCTCATATCGCTCCCTCAAATCACATCCCCATTATTGCTTCCTGTCATTTCCAGTTTCAGTGTCTCCATTTCTGCTAAGAAAAGCAGAAGTGAGGGAAATGAGAGGGTTTGGGGATTTCTAAAAACTATTCCTAAGTCCTCATTGTTACATGAAAGTAAACTATAGTTATGTGAGTATAGTATTTGCCAGACTGTTTCTCTGGAAAATGCAAAGGAATTTCCCAATAAGAATCTTACATTTTAATCTTTTAGAGGACAGGTATTATTGTATTGAGCATAGACAATATGAGTTACACAGTTATGAGAGTTCTCTACGTTTGAGAAATTCTCTGTTGTGTGTTTTTTTTTTTTCACTCTGTATTTTGTATATGGGGAAACTTAGGCTCTTAACTTGCCTCAAGGGCTCAAGGTATATTGCTGAGCCTACACTGTCAGGTTTAAACATATGAGCTTGCTATTTTTGTACCTCAAAAATGGTAGAATATTGGCAACTTGATATTGTTTGTAATACAAAGCCTGTGTGTGTATGTGTAAAATGCATCACATATAAAGACTTTCGATGTAAGTGTATAATGTAAAGAGTAATAGTAAAACTAATACCCCTGTACCTACCAGTCAGGTTCCTCCTGTCTAACCTTTAATCTCACTTCCTCCCCTCTCCAGCCAGGTAGCATCACCTTGACTATAGTGTAAATAAATAGGTGAACAGAGTCTTTGGTTCATGATCTGGCATAAACTTCTTTGAAAGCTTATAGGAGAAGCTTTCTTGGGAAGTCTGGGTTCAAGGTCATGCATGAGTCTTAGGAAACAGGGTTTACCACAGCAAGGCATCTGGCAGAGCTATAGTTTGGTCCAGGTGCACGTCATTAGACAGAAATATGGTCTGTTTACTGCCTCTAAACTCACCATGGATTTCCTCCAGCTTTCAAGAGTAGGTCAAAGCAAAAATTTCTTGTACTTTCAGTAAAATGGAAGTCTTCACTGATCTAGACGGCAGAACATAGAGGGGAGTATAGTAACTCTAGCTCTAGTTAAGACAAGCCAAGTACAAGCTCACACGGGCATTCAATGCTCAGGTTAAAATGATAGTGTGATGGAAGTGGGGATCATGGTGATGACTAACCCCAGTGTGATTATCTCGAAGTCACTCTCCAATCTGGACTAATCGCCCTCTGTATCTGATACACAGCCATCATCCTGGAATCTCTCTTCACCATCTTCCTGTAATTCCCATTGCCTCTTTCCTGTATTGGGTTTCCTGTTTCCTGTCTTCTTCTTTCTCGGGTTAGTCTCTTTAGTAGAAAACATTCTCCAGGAACTACTTAAGGAAAGATGCATGGGAAGTAAAATTTTTGAGAGTTTCCTTGTCTGAAAATGTCTTTATCTTATTCTTATACATGATAGAGTGGCTGAAAATAGATCTCTAGGTTAGAGATAATAATCTTCCAAATTTTTGAAGATGGTGCTTCATATTTTCAGTGCTACCCTCAAAGTCTGAAGACATTCTGACTTCTGATCTTTTCTATGTTAACTGCTTTTTTTCTTTCTCTCTGGAAACTTTTGGAATCATCTGTCTCTAGCTTTCAAAATTTTTACAGTAGCATGGGTTGGTATGGTCTGTTTGCTATCCATTGAGTTGGATATGTAATGGACTATTTCATTCTAGAAACTCATATCTTTTTTTTGGCGGGGAGGGGGAAGGTGTTCTTTGGTTATTTCATTGATGACGCCTCCGTCTCTGTTTTCCTTTTTCTCTCTTTCTGTTTTATTCAGATGACAGATCTCCCAAACTGGTCCTCTAAATTTCTTATTTTTTATCTCTTCACTCCTTTCCTGGGCAGCCTCCTCTTGCTACCCTTTTATTCATTCTTTTTCTTCATTATTACAGTCATGTTTTAATTCTCAAGAGCTCTTCTTTATTCTCTTCATTTAAAGGATTTTAATGAGAGGTTTTTGCATGATTTTTGCCTTCTCCATTTATAGTCTTTGTTTTTTCAGTTTTTTGTTTTCCTTATTTATTTTAGACTCTTCCATTTCATAGGCTCTCCACAGCTGTCTGGTAATTCTTTGCTCTCTGCTTCTGTTTGAACATGATCTAAAGAGCTCTGCGTGTGTAGGTGGAGTTTGTTGACTGTTGACCTGTGGTGGGGAGATCTGGCAAGGGCATTTGTTGGGGAATTCCCAGTAATTAGAATCTTTAGGATTTTTTTTTTCTTTTGCCTGTCAGATTCCCCACAGGAGAGTTTTCAGTCTCTTGGCTGCAGGGTAAAGGCCTTACTGCCAGTATTCTAAGAGCCAAATAATGGAAGAAGTCTGGATTTCTCTGCATTCTGTGTTTAATACGCATACATTCACATAATCCCTATTTTCACTATGGTACTCATACTGCCAGATGTGCTTGGTACTTGAGTCTAGAGACCCTCTGATTTACCACATGCAAGTGATGAATCTTCAGACTTCAGAGCACAAATCTAGGAATCGAATGCTTTGCCAACAGCTTTCAACAGCAATTGAGTCTTCTCAGTTCTCCTTGTGCACACACCTCCATTTAGCCTCTTTCCTTTGCTTCCAGTTCTGGAGTCTTTTGAGAAATTGGGTTGGCTCTTAGCTTACCCCTCTCCAAATCAGACTTTGTTGGCTCTGCAAGGTCAATTACCACTTGTCCATCTGCTTTTCAGCTTTCAGATTCTATTGCTATTGTCTCCCTTCTTGTTCTCCAAGTTTTTGTGGGCTTGTCATTTTAGAAAGACTCTGTATTATAGTTTTAGTAGGATTTCAAGCAGGATGAAGATTAGATGCATGTGTTCCATTTGTCTTTTTAACCTGAAAGTTTATGATCTACTCTTTAACAAGTGTTGGCAGAGAAATTAACACAAAAAAAATCACCCAAGTCTGTGATAATGCCAAAAAATCTCTCTTTCTTTTTTTGGTGGGGGAGGGTGAAAATACAGTGAGGCTTGGGAGGTCTAAATTAACTAATTCAGGCTGTACTATCTAATAATAGCCGATATTTATTGAGTACTCTTCCATGTGCTTTGTTTCTACGTGGATCTAAATTAATCCTTATAATAACCCAGTTTGTACTTCCATTTACCAATGATGAAACAGAGGCCTCAAGAGGAAATGTAACTTTCCCAAGGTCACACAGCTCTGATATAGTAGAACAGAATTTGAAACCAGGCAGTCTGATGCTAAAGCTTGTGCTCGTAATTACTATTACTACACTATTAAATAATAGATATAAATTGGAAAAGTCTCTTTTATGTCCCTGTTCCATTTCATTCACTGTATAAGCCCTTCCACCACAGAACTGTATAGATGGCTTGGGACATTAACTGGAGGTGTCCAAATATCTTTTATATACTTAGGTCTTCTATATATTTTTAACTGACAGGATTATTCCAGAAAACAAAATCAATAGCCATAGTGTACAATTGTGTGTGGCTCTGTACCAAGACAAAAGATATGTGGATCAGTGTGGCCATGGTGAAGCCACACAAACTTTCAAGCTTCCAGAGCCCCACTCATCATATTCTTTTTCTTCTAGTCATTAAATGGTGTCTGATGAGCCTGAAAATGTTTATATACCTTTCCATTATGAACAGGTTATTCCCTGTATATGGACTAGATCTGGGACCTTGGGGGAAATCTTTTAATAAACTTTTGAAAGTGGAAATTAAAATGCATCCAAATAAATTAAGTTAATCTTCCTAAAACTTCTTTTCAGTCTTCAAAATTTTATCCTTTCCTGCTTCTCAGTGATAAAGGAAACACAGATATCTTACAGAGAAACTAAGAAAACAAAGAATGCATGTAAACGTTGGAAGAGAAGTCATACTATGAGTCAGGAGCCCAATCTTCTGTCTGCCGGACAGCTCTGACTCTTAGCTAGCTGGGGAAATCCATCCAGGCCAGCAATTTAATCGTTTTCTAAAGGGCTGGATAATTGTGTGGGTGCTGATGGCATCGAAGAAGACATGGTACGCAGGAAACACATCCCACACTTGACAGGATGTTCCCAAGACAGGAAGGGCATTTCTCTTCCTCAGTATAATTGTTTCATTGACTGAGGACAACATGAGATCATTGAAATCTCCCTAAAATATTGAAGACTGACGAAAGCAGGATATAGGACATGGTGAGTCTAATGTAAATCAGTGGGATCATTTATGACATCAGAATAAAGTATTTTGTGTATATACTTTCTTTCAAGAGATTCAAAGAGCTATACAGAGTCAGTCAGTCATCACATTTTTAAATCTTCTTATGCTTAAAGCATATGGTCTCAGAGATGGAAGCAGGACTCCGGCTCAGTTTCCACCTCTCCTCTTTGGAACTTTACCACCAGGCTTGTGAAACTTCCTCTCCTGGAATACCACTCAATGAAAGCTTCCCTCTCTGTCCTCGTCCCAGCTTCAGCTGCTTCTCTAAAACACCTCCTTTTCTCATCTTCCAATTCTCTCATTTTAATCAAGTGCTAATCTGTATCTTACATGGTATATAACTCTTGAACAGTTCCAGCAATATCACTAATATCACTAATCTTTTAAATAAAGTGATGTGTATCTCTTTCTTTCTCTTTCTCTCTGCAAACAGCAATAGCTCTCAAAGGTAGAACCGAGGCTGAGACTGCACCATTGGGTAGCAGGCAAATGAAAACATGATGAGAAACCTTGAGCCACAACCTTGTTGGGTTTCCTTCACTCTTCCTTGGTGGTATTTTCAGAGGTACACAGAAAAATGTTGAATATATCAATCACATAAGGACGATCTCTGGGACAGGGATTCTCTTCACAAAACACAGCCTAAGAGAATAATGAGAGGAACAAAAACAAAGAAGGGAATGAAACTAGGTATTAGCATACCTGCAGACAGTAGGAACATAGAAACAAGTAGAAAATTCCATTGTTCTAGTGTAAGTTATGACTTCCCGGTTTTTTCTGTTGTAAACTTTGTGGAGAGCACAATGCATTAATTATAAACATCATGTTTGTGGTCTCCTGAGCCTAAGAACACACCTCCATAGAATTTATCAGACATCATCTGTGTCCTGAAGGGGTTTCATGTTCTCCTAGTTTGTGGGAAATAATTTTCAAAATTAATTAATGCACATGAAAAAAAAGAAGCCGAAAAATCTTTATTTACTTTTCTTGCTTCCTCTTGTCAGCTTTCGAGTTAACCCCTTCATATCCTGAAATTCAGCCAGGAATGGGAAACTCCCCATCGTTCATCCCAGTTCAAGCCCCAAGTTACCATGAGGTCGTCTTTAGTAAAGTAATAGCATAAAAAATCGATACGTGTTTTCTGGTTTCAGTCTCCCAAACTGTATGACTGGTATTAGAAATGGGTATTCTTTTATGTTGCAACAGTACAGGCTATTTGTGGTAATTTTAAGAATTTCTCGTCTTTTTTTAATGGGATCTTAAGTCTCTCCACTTATCAATAACTAAAAACATTCTCTTTGACATCAACATTTTGTTTTAAATTAACCTGCTTTCCTTTCCCAGCTCAGTGCTGAACTACAGCTACACATATGTGTAAAGAAGAGGCAGGTCAAAGATGAAATCACTTCACATTCTTATTGGTGTGAACACTCGCGTGGTTTTATCTGAGAAAAGTGGGGACTCCAAAAGCTTAGACCCATCAAGTGATGCCTTGCTCCTCAAACACCCCACCTAGTCACAGTTTGCACCTGTAACAGCTCCTGACCATTTTCAAAGAGATGAACTTCTGCTTTAATGAAGCTCTCCTTTTATATCAGATCCTTTAAAGAAAACTCTTCACGGCTGAGTGCAGGACTCTAAACTTGCCACGGTTCCTGAAGAGCCGTTTACACTCATTCACTTCACACATTGAATAACAGCATCGGAAGCTGCCAGGGAATGATGCCGGGTACATTATCGAGACTACTAGGCTCTAATTAGCTGAATAGAATTTGAGGATCTGCATCTATCTAAGGCTAAGATAAATAAAGCTTCTCCCCACCATTCTCCCATGATTCATTAAAGGGTGGGGGTTGGCAGAAGGTGGAGAGATAGGTTGAAGAAGGAAACGTACTTTAGCACTAACATGCGACTTTCTGGGACCACCTTATCAAATAGGCCCCTAGTATCTTAAAGTCATTAAAAGGAGGAGGCTGCCAGAGAGAGCATGCCCTGAAAGCCAGGTAGCTTTGAGATCTTTTCTCCTTTGAGACCCTGTCTTTTCATATAGAAATGTTACGTGAGTGTTGACATTTTACATTTTGTTGATGATGACTAGTGGATAAATGATAACACTGTTAAAAGGATGGTGGGAGGGTACCTTATTCACATTTTATAAATAAAGAGATCTAAGCAAATAAAATAGGAATTTGGAATTCTTGACTCAGGCCAGAACCCCAAACCACAGATCCTATACTGCTATAAATATAAATTTGGGATGGTATCTTTAATAGTTACTGGATAGGGATAGATCAGATGACTGCTGTTTCGATGCTGGTTCCACCTGAAAGTACTTTTTGACCAAAGGTTAACGTGGAGCAAGAGGCCTTCATTGTCCACACCACCATTTCACTCTGCAGCCAGGACGCTGAGTGCTGAAAGTCTCCTCATTGTGCCAACTGCTGCTGTCTCTAGGCACTCTTGCCCTCCAACCTTGCCTGGCCTTTTACTGCATCTGCAGTTGGCTCCCACTCCCAATCTCACATCAGCTATATTTCATCTACCCTGAAGCCTCCTGCTCCACCCCCCTTCACCATCTTCTATCAATGACTCAGCTCCTCTTGCGCACAGAAAATAGATCAGGAGGAATGACCTTATGTATCAACCTATACATCACACACCCACATGCCCCAACCACACAATCAAACCAACTTGTCTGTGCTCAAAACCATCTCAGTGCAAGAGGTATTCTCTCCACCTGTTCTTTAGATTGTCTCTCTGCCTGCTTTTTCAGGACCTTGTTCCAACACTTATTCCTCCTCTGTCTATATCATCAGCCTCTACTTTGCTACTAGCTTTTTCTGATCAAAATATAAATATTCTCAAGTCTCCCATCTTTAAAAAAAAAAGCAAACAAACAAAAAAATCTCCTCTCTTCACAGCAAAGCTTCTGGGAGGTTGGAGGTTTTGAAGAGGCCACATTGCTCAGTATCTGAAATGGAAAGCATAATTGCTTATTATTTTCAGTAAGCAAACTAGAGCTATGCTTGTAAGGCAGTCTCTCTGGACAAAGCAAGCTGCAGCTCTCTATATATAGAGTTTAAGGAACCAACTGAAATCTCACTCTTGCCCCGCCAGGGCATCATCAAAATGACTTCTCCAGGTTGCAGGCCATATTTTGTTCTTTCTGTAGTATTGATACACTTAGCCTCTCATTCCTTCTTGAAATGTTCCTTGTACTTTTTATGAGAGACCACCGTCTCCTGGTTTTTCTTCTATCTCTCTGGCCACTCCTCAGCTTCTGTTAATGGCTTTTTGAAAAATCACTCCATCCTTTAAATAAGAATATTCCTCAGGTTTCATCCTCAGCTTTCTTCCTTCTAAGTCTGTATCATATCCTGTTATACCTCATCTACTCACTGATGGCTCTTGCCATCGCATATTCCCTGATAACTCCAAATCTTTATCTCCAGCTCATAGCCCCCTTCTAAATGGTAGAGTCACATAACTAGCTGCCCACTAGACATCTCCCACCTGGGGATATCACAAGCTCCCCGTCATAGACCCTTTCTTGCTACCATCGTCTATTCATCTGTCCAAATGTTCCTTGGTTTATTCCTTTCCTTATTTCCCACATCCAGTCAATGATTATGGTTAGTTCTCCTTTACTCTCAGATGGCTCTTTTCTCTCCATCTTTACTGCCAGGCTTTCAGTTCTCATTATCCCTTACTTGAATTACTGCAGAAACCCCTTATTTGATCTTTATATTCTAGTCCAGCCTTCTTGCAACGCACAGTTTTAATCTCTCTAAATTGGTAGTCATGTCACATTCCTGTTTTAAATCCTTTGTTTTTCCCCCATTGCTTCCAGGGGGTAAAAGACTCCTTATCATGGCTTTCAATGATGCCTGTGATCTGACCCCTACATTCATTTTCCAGCATTATACTTCCCATGTCATCTTTCCTCACGTCTGCTTGAGCTACATTTGACAGTTTGCAGTTCCTGTTTTATTCAGCCTACCGATAAAGAGCCCCCACCTTCAACATACTGCCCCTTGTCCTTGGAAACTCCCATTCCTTGTCTGGATATTTCATCTGTAAATTCAGCTCAGCTGTCTCTTCCTCTGTGGACACTTCTCTGACCATCCTCCCCACCCCTAAGCTGATTTAAATGCCCATACTGTGTGCTTCCTCTTAGCACTTACATTATATTACAATTTGACTGCTAACTCCTGAAAGTTAGGGATAAATGTGTTTGTATTCCCAGTACCCTTGCCTAGTGACTGACAGAGAAGGTTCTCATTAACTTTTGATAATTGAACTGATCTTTGTACTTACTTTATCAGGGCCACAATTTTAAATACACACATGTATAGACAGACCAAAAAAAGTTGAATCTGATCAAGTATCTAGATCCAGCTACCAATTTATAGGAAACATAGAAGACTGGTAAATATGTTACCTGACACCATAGAATTGCTGTGGACAAAATTTAAATGTGTGAAATTCCATTAAGACAAGCAGCCACATTTCTTTAACTACAATCGAGAAATTGCAATATGTGGAGCTTGTTTAGATTCTGATTTTTTTTAACTGTTAAAAAAAATGACTCAGAAATATAAACACTGTATATTTGATATTATATTAATCAATTATTTTTTTACATGTGATGGTATTATGCTTATTTTTTTAAAAGAGTCCTTATATTTAGAAATACATTCTGATATATTCACAGATGAAATAATATGATGTCTGGTATTTGTTTCAAAATAATCCGAGAGGCAGAAGTGGGAAGGGATGTAGATAAAATTGGATTGGCCATGAGCTGATACTTATTGAAGCTGAGTGATGTCACATTATGCTATTTGCCTACTTTTGTTCATATTTTAAAATTGGTACGATAAAACTTTGTGTTAAAATATACATAACAAGATTTATTACTTTATTTTTTAAGTGTAGAGTTCAGTGTCATTCAGTACATTCACATTATTGTGCAATCATCACCACCACCGATCTCTAGAACTTTTTCATCTTCCCAAACGGAAACTCTGTACTCATTAGTAACTCTCCATTTCCCCCTCCTCTGGCCCCTGGCAATCACCGTTCTGTTTTCTGTCTCTATGAATTTGACTGTTTGAGGTACTTCATATAAGTGTAATCATACAATATTTGTCCATTGGTATCTGTCTTATTTCATTTAACATAATGTTTTCAAGGTTTATCCACATTGTAGCATGTGTCAGAATTTTATTCCTTTTTAAGGCTGAATAATATTTTATTGCATGTATACACAATGTTTTGTTTATATATATGTTTATATGTTGATGGGCATTTGGGTTGTTTCCAGAACTTTCCTGAAGGTACCCTATAATGAATATTCTTATATATGAGGTATATTGATTACAGCTATCTTGCTGAAAGACTGGCATAGAGCTTCTAATGTCTATAGGCATCAGGTCCCAAGACTTTAGAGATTTTGAAGATCTACAGTCCACACAACCCAGGAAGTGCCAGAGACTGCAGAGGGGGAGGTAAAAGTTAAGTATGTGGAAAGGAAGTTACATTTGCTGTTTAGGATTACTCAGAAAAGCTCTTGCTCTCATTGCCCTCTCCCACCTTCTAGGCAGCTTTTCTACTTCCTGAGCATCCCTACGCAGTTATATTTCTAACACATGTAGCCCTGCCAAGAGTATTTTTACCCTAACCTCAGGAACTACCTTTAAGCAGTTTTATGTCAAAAATAAGTATGTCTCTTATGAATTAAAAAAAAAAAAAATCCTCTTAATATATTTCTATAGGCGGTAAACCAAATTAGAATGTAAGCCAAACCAAAAGATGTTTGAATCAAATATTAAGCTGAAATTTGGTCTTACTCATTTGGTTTTTGGAGAATTATTCTTTAGACATCTTAAGGAGCAGTGTGGGGGGTGAGACAGGTAGGGGCTGGGGGAAAAGGGTGAGATCTGATCCCGGGTTAACCTTGAGGTACTGGGTACCTGGCGTTCTGGAACTAATTTGGAATTTTAGATATTTTCTAGAATGAGTATTGTTTACTTGCTCTACTGTGTGGCCCAGATTCCAGACCCCTTAGGCAAGTCCAAAACTGTCCCCACTATCTCTGGGTTCTCTAAATTGAGAACAGACCAGAGTGGATCTCGGCTTCTCTGATCAGGACTGCCCTGAACTCCAGGAAACTCTTACACATCCCTCTCATTTAAATCTAAACCTTGTTTATAGTCTCAAGAACAGGACTGTCTTTTGGTTGGATATTGATCATCCTATACTTATTGGATATTTGTCACAGACCCCTTTAACTTTGCTATGAAGGCCCAGTTTGGTTTTGTTTTTAAGGGGTGTTTTTTTTTTTTTTTTTTTTTTTTTTTTTTAAAATGACACCCAGAGAGGTTGTATATTTTCCTGGGGTTGAACTAGTAGCTTTTTTACGTTTTTTTTTTTTTTTTTTTTGGATTTTTATTTTTAGATATTTGTAGATTCACATGCAGATGTAAGAAATAATACAGTGATTCCATGTATCTTTTACCCAATTTCCCCCAAGAGTAATATCTTGCCAAACTAATATTATAATATCACAACCAGGATATTGATATTGATACAATCAAGAGAGCATTTTCATCACTACAAGGATCCCTCATATTGCTCTCTCATAGTCATGCCCACTTTGCTTCTGACCTCACCTCTCCTTAGTCCCTGCCACCACTAACCTCAATCTTTATAATTTTCTCATTTCGGGAATGTTATATAAATGGAATCATACAGTATATAATCTTTGGTGTTCATCTTTTTTCATTCAACATCATTCTTTGGCGATCAATCCAGAATGTTAGGATATCAATAGTCTGTTCCTTTTTATTGCTAATTAGTATTCAATGGTCTAGATATACACAGTTTTTTAAATAATTCACCTGTCGAAGGATATCTGGATTGTGTCCAGTTTTGGGCTGTTCCAAATAAACCTAAGTAGATAAATATTTTTGTACAATTTTCATATGAACATGTCTTCATTTCTCTGGAGTAAATGCCTGGAAGTGCAGTGACTCTGTTTTGTGGTAGTTGCATGTTTAGTTTTATAAGAAATTGCCAAACTGTTTTCCACCTTGGCTGTACCACTGTAAATTTCCACCATCAATATATGAGTGATTCAGTTTCTCCACATCCTCACCAGCATTTGGTGTTATCATTATTTTTTATTTTAGCCATTCTGATACCTCTTTGGTTATAATTTGCATTTCCCTGATGGGTAATAATGTTAGACATCTTTTCATGTGCTTATTATAGGTCTATCTACTTCAGTGAAAGTTTTTGCTCATGTTCTATCTGGATCATTTGCTTATTTTTTTAACTGTTGAGTTTTGAGTGTTCTTTATATGTTCTGGATATTAGTTCTTTGTTGAATATGTGGTTTGCAAGGATTTTCTCCCACTCTATAACTTGTTTTTTCATCCTTTTAACAAGCGCCTTTCACAGAACATTTTTAATTCTGATGAAATCCAGTTTATCAACTTTCCTTTTATAGACTATGTTTTAGATGTTAAGTCTAAGAATGCTGCCTAGCTCTACATCATGAAGATTTTTCTCCTAGGTTTTTTCCTAAAACTTTATAGGTTACATTTTGCATTTAAGTCCTTGATACATTTTCGATTTGTTTTTTTTATATAAAGTATGAGATTTAGGTAGAAGTTCATTTTTTACTTATGGATGTCCAATTGCTCTAGCACCATGTGTTGTCAAGGCTCTTTCCTTGGCATATCTATATGGGTTTGCTTTTCTGTTCTGTTGACATATATGTCTATACCTCCACCAATATCACACACTTTAGATTACTGTATAATATGGCTTAAAATTGTTTTAGCTATTCTTATTCCTTTGTCTTTCCATATATGTTTAGAATAATCTCATCTGTATCTACAAAAAATCTTGCTGAGATTTTAATAGGAATGCATTAAACCCATATGTCAGTTTGGGGAGAATCGATACCTGTATACTCTCTTGAGTCTTCTAAACCATGAGCACGTATGGTGGTTATCGAGTGCTTCTGTATACCTGCTGATTTTCTGTCTAGTTCTTCTCTCAATTGTTGATAGAAGAGCGTTGAAGTCTCCAACTATAATAGTGGATTTGTTTCTTTCTCCTTTAATTTTTACCATCTTTTGCTTCACCTGTTTTACAGCTCTGTTGTTTGAGGCACACGCATTTTAGGGCTGTGTCTTCTTGGTGGAGCGACCTTTTTATCATTATATATTGTTCCTCAGTGCTCTGAGTCACTTTATTTAATATTAATGTAGCCACTCTACCAGCTTTCCTTTGACAAGTATTTGCATGATATAATTTTTTTCATCCTTTTACTTTCCACCAGCCTATATTATTATATTTGAAGTTTGTCTTTTTTAGATAGTATACAATTGGGTCATGTTTTTAATCCAGTCTGCCAACCTCTGTCTTTTAATTCGTGTATTCAAACCCTTTATATTTCATGTTATTATTTGTAGGTTACATTTGAATGTTTTTTAAAATTCCATTTTTATGTATCTATAGTGTTTTGTTTTTTTAATCATAGCATTCTTTAGTGTATCTCTTTGTGTAGCATTTTTAATGGTTGCATTAGGTATTTTATATATATATAAACATCACGGTCTGCTGATGTCATTTTAAGTCTTGCTAGACTGCTTCTTTCCTGGTTCTTTGGCTAGAGAGAACAAGCCTTTGTTGGTCTTTTCTTGTCTGCTTCCATTAGCATTTCCAGGTTGCTGGTGTCTTCAGCTTCAAGTCTAAGATATATGAGATAAAAAGAACATCCAAAGAATTCAACATGTCATTCCTCATGTTCCGAGGTCCCCAGCCAATCTGCCTTTTTCTCTCTACCTTTCAAAGTCTTATGTTTGTTTTGTATATAATGTCTGAGGTTTTTAGTTGTACTTAGTGGGAGAAATAGGGAAAAGTACATCTACTCTGTCTTTCCAGAAGTGGAAATTTCTCCCGGTTTTATTTTTGATCTAACATAGAATTAAGGTTAATTTTCTTTTTCTTTACTATTCTGAGTATACCTGTGACTCTGACCCAGCCCACTGGATCCATCCTTGGAATTTACCTCATAGGAAGTGTGGGCTTATAGCTAGACTGTCACAATTTTAGGCCAGTGCCTTTAATCTACACCATCTTTCTTTCTTGTGCCTTTCCTTTATTCTCCTTTGATGGCATCAATTTCAGAGAGCTGCTGCTAGTAGATACCTCTTAGCCACAAGATGGTGCCCCAGAGTAGTTCAAGCTAAGCCATTTTTGCTCTTCCTCAAGCCTCTATCTTTAAATTAATATTAGAAAACTCAAGGCCATTTATCTAAACCTAGATATAGATGTGAAGACCCAATTGTATTTTTTTAAGCCATGTCTTCCCAGTTGCATGGAAACTTAATCAGTATCAAATATTGTTTTTGTTTAAATTTTTTTATACGATAACTTTGTGGGAATCCATATGGAAATTTTAAAAATTGTCATTCCTCTTAATCTAGTTGCCATTTTATATTTGGGGTTATTGAAAGTAATCTGTAATCAGCATAGCTTTAAGAAAGGAATGTGAATGTTATAAGTGCATTCTGAAAGAGATGCACTCTCAATGTCTTAAGGTGTTTGAATCCATGAACTAAACTTTCTTAGTGTAGATGTTTGCTTTTGATTAATAGCTTAACTTTGAAAACAATAGCTTATACCTTTATATAAAATTGCCTAGAATAAAAAGACTAATAAATATATGTTAACAATTTTTGGGTAGTAAGGTACAAGTGGTTTCTTCTTTTATCTTCCTTCTAGCCTATATTTTTCAAGTTTTCAAAAATGAGCCACTTTTATGATGCATAAAAATAGGTGTGTGCATATTCCTCAGCTAATCAGAAAATGTTTATTAACCATCCAATATATGTAGAGCCAGCATATATATTTTCCTAGGCTTCATAGCTGGGCAAGAAAATTACTAGATACTCTCACCAGAGGCAAAGACCATATCTTTTAAAATTGTGTAGGCTGTGATATCTACCATGTGCCTCATATATAGAGAGGTCTGAGAAATAACTGTTGAATAAACAGAAGCCATTATTCCTAGCTTTGAAGGAAAGAATTATATTTTATTGGTTGTAAAGCTTTGGGTTTAGAGTCCTCGCACTGGTCTTAGTGTACTTCTCTGCTTGAGTATTGGCTCACATTCAGTGAGCAAGTTGTGTCTATTCTGTCCCTTAATTCTAGAATTAATCAATTGGCACAATAAAACCAAATATTGTTTCCTAAAATAATGATAATAGTAGGATAGACAAAAATACACACACAATATAAATGCAAAGCATTAAACAGTAATTTAAAAATTAAGCCCTTGTTAATTTATTATTAGATTGTCAGAATAGTCTACATGTTTATTAGACATAACAGGTGCTAAAGAAATATTTGAAAACTGACCAAATGAATGAAATTTTATGGATTAAAGAATTTTAAATAATATCCTGAAAATCTGCATGGGAAGAAATTACGAGTAAAGGGAAGCTAAACTAAAATCAGTGCCTTTTCCAACCAAGACTTAAGAATTTTAAGGATCTTTTCAATGACTTGCAACTTGTGATTTTGTAGGCCCAACATCTTATAAATTAAAGAATTTTTGTATTTCTGATATACTATTATGTAACACAAATTATAATTTTCAGTAGCTTTTATTTCACTTAGTATAATAGCTTACTTAGTTTAGTAGGTTTTAAATGAAAGTAATCTATGGACTTCTCCTTATGAAAGATTGAATATAGGCAAGCTCACCAAAGTACTAGATTTACTAAAAATATAAGTCTAGAGTTTTGAGAGGAGTTCATTTGCACACAAGATGTGGGAAGTGGAGAAAATGGGGGTAAATTTGTTGACTGGAAAATAGGCTAGAGGATGGAAATTAATAGACCTTTCGGAGGAAAAGGATTCCAATGAAACGTAATAGTCTTAGCACAATCATGACATGAAAAAGCTGACTGAAAAGTCACTATCTAGTCCAGCTACTTACAAACTTTCTAAATAAGAAGTAGAACCATTTATTTAAATGAAAACTTATGTAGAACACTAATATGTAAATATACAAAAGCTGAGCAGTTTTAGTTGAAACAGGGTTGGGAGTGTATATGAACCAAACCCCATCTTCCTTGGCTTCCCTTTCACTATCCCAGTGGGCTCTAGGGAACACAATTTGAAAACAACTTATCTAGTCTATGCTTATTTAGAACCCTCCCACTCCCGCGCCAAGATCCAATGGAGCCTGACCCTTAGGCAGGTGTTAGACATTAATTTGAAAGCAGGAAGCATTTTTCTCAGGCTTATGAAGATGGAAGTTATTTTAGGAATATTTTCTTACTTCATACCAGAAGAGAGTATTTTACCGCTGAGATTACCTGCTGGAAGAATCACTCCACTTACTTGAGATTCTTCTTCCCTTGACCTTCTTTGGGGCTGGCTTTGTGTTTTTTAGCTCTTGAATGTGGTCTCTCAACTAGCCAAGCAAAATCTGCAAGTGCTGGTCCTGGGCCGGAAGCACATGCTAACACCGTGTGCCCGGTGGAGAAAGGATGAGATGGAAAAGGTGCAAAAGCAAGCCAGCTGTTTCTTTGCCGACAACATGTAAGTACTGAAGGTAATAAATGAATTACACTAGGCTCCATCATCTGCTTGTTAGCTACCTATATGTGTAATTTTTAAAGTACATATATGTATGTATATTCAGCTTCATTTCAAAAAAAAAAGATTTGAGGCCCTTATAAAAATAATTTCTACAGCAGAATAAACTTAAAAGATTAAGAAATCAGGATAAAAGAAGAATGAGAGGAAAGTAAAATCAGAAGTGAGATTAGCATGCCATAAGGTCCTAAAGAGATCATGTAACAAATATTTTACAAATATGAGCGCTTTCTATATTCTTGGAAAAACAACAGTGAACAAGACCTAGTCCCTGACCTCTTATGACTTACAATAAACAAGTAAACAAACAAACAGGTCATGTAATTCCAGGCAATGATCAATTTTATGATGACAATAAAGCAGAGTAAGTAGATAGAAAGGGATTAGGTGGGGTAATTCAGAGGGTAGCGGATGGAGTGGTCAGGAAAGGAGCGGGCAAGTCTGAAAGAATGGAGTCATTTGAGAAGGGGAGAGGTATTGGGAAGAACATACCAAGTAGAGAGAACATAAAAGTGTTCAAAAAGCCCTGAGACAGGAATGAGCTTAACATGTTTGAGGAAAGCAAGCAGGTCAGTGTAGATGGAAGGAGTAGGATTGAGGTCAGAGAGAAGACAGGGACCACATTACAGAGGACTTTGTGGGCTCTTCGGCAAGCAAGGGTCCTGCATTTTATTCTAAATATAAAGAGAATATTGCTATGAGCTACAGCTTCCCAGGAAACCAAAGAAACATGGAAAACATGGTCAGCAACAAAATGTACTGTGTCCATAAAGTAAGAAGAAAGCAGCCAAGGAGGAGCACAGATCCTCAACAGCACAAATGCATTTTGTTTTTCATACTAAATGCTGACAAAAGTTTATTTCCAGCTTTGCGTGGATAAGAACTGTGCCTCAGCCCCAAGTCGGTTTCATTAGGCTGAATGTGATAACTTCCAAATTCATCAGTATTCCCCAAATCATTTATTCTTATAAAGGTAAAATGACTGTCGAAGCATGAAGCAGGAAACTAACCCCTCATTTCTTTTGTCCTTTAGCTAAGTTCTTTTATTCATTCATGGGAGAGGTGCTTCCATGTCTCTCAAAGAAGAACAGTAATTATGTTCTTCATACAATCACGTTAGACAACACTGGGTAAACATTAGAATTGCAGGCTTGGGAATTTGTCTATCCAGTTTCAGGTCATGGCCCTGTCACCTTCTATCTGGGAAAGTGTTTCCCTTCTCTGTGTCTTCTTTTTTCATATGTAACCCTCATGGGGATGTTGTGAAGATTAAACAACCTAATAGTTGTATATGATACATATAAAACCTTTGGCACAGCACCAAGTACATGGAAAGCATATATGTAAGTTGCTGTCATTATCATTATTAGTTTTCTTAGGTGGAAGAATTAGATAAATGTGAAGTGTTATAACCAAGAAGCCTGCTGGAAATTGGTCTCGTGCTTGATTTGGGGCCTGTGTTTATTGTAGCCACTGAAGTTCCAAAACCAGTTGTAAAGATTGATTCAGTGGCTTTCTGCGGCTTTGTATTTGAATATTAAAATTTTAACATTAACTCTATTTTCCACTAATGTGCCAAAGAAACCTTTTCATATATACACTAGAATGATTATAGTGAATCTCCACATAACTCACCCAGCTCCAAAAATTACCATTGTTTGCTAATTTTGTTCTGTATAACTTTTTTTTCCTCTCTTTTTCCTGGAGATTTTTAAGGCAGATTCCAGTCATTTTATCATTTCACTTGAAATACTTCAGTATAAGATAAACAGAAAATAGTCCTACTTTGGGTCATTTGGATCAAGACATAAGGCATATCCCATGTAGGAGTTTGAATCTCCTGAGTCAAGGTAGCTACTGCTGTTTTTACAGCACATGCACTAAGGTGGTAAGTGCTGATGCTGCGGGTTCACTGGAGACTGAGTCACTGGTTCTTCTCAAAGCAAGAGATGCTTTTGGCTGCTGATCTGGATAACTACCCAGAAGCTACTTTGAGGTACCAGTTTTAGCTTCAGGGCAGCCTGTTATTTTTGTTAGCTTGCCAGAAAGTGTCATCCTGTCCTACCAGTATTATGAATGTTTCTTGAATTTGAGTGAGGATTGGGTGGGAAAAGTGTGCTCTGTTGTGAATGGGGCAAATCGGAACAAATGCCCTAGGAACACAGAGAACCAACATTTGAGTGAAAAGAGAATTATTGTTAGAATCCTTTTTTCTAGTGGGAAAGCCCAATTGAGGTATTAAGTGTCTGAAGCATTAGCATTCCCTTTCCCTGTCTTTCCATCTATGTTCTAGATAGTGTTGCCTGCCAGCTGAGGTGATTCATAAGTATCACTGAGGTCATCTCGGTTAAGAACGCAGAGCACTTCTGAGGGAAGTAGAATAAGTAGTCAAAAGCATGGGAAAGAATGCTGTCCTCTGCCTCCGCAGGGGTGTGCTTGATTGTGTCCTTTCTTATATCTGGCACAGCTCAGAGGATGATCCGTTCCTTCTGTATGCCACACTGCACTCAGGGAGTCACTGCAAATTTATCACAAAAGATCTGATGCGTGACCACAAGGCCTGTCTACCTGATGCCAAGACCCAACGCCTGTTCTTTAAGTGGCAGCAGGGACATCAGCTGGCCATTATTAATAGGCTTCCAGGATCAAAAATAACCTTTCAGGTATGTTTTCTGTTTCTAACGTTAACAGAATCAAGTACATAGTAAGAATGTGACACAAAGAATGCTACGACTAGGTGAAGGTTCTAAGTGTTTTATTTTTCTCAGTTGTAGTTTGGTATTTGGAATTGGCCAGTTCCTGGAAACAAAGTCTGCTAGAGCAAAAGTTTTAATAGGTCAGCACCACATTAATTGACATATTGAAAACACCTGGGATGTCATCAATTGTGATTTCAATTATGTTATTAATTACAGCTTTTCATACATGGTTATTATTTTCTTATTTATTTGTAATAGCTCAAAATTCCTTATCCCTTAGGGTTTGTCATACTTCTACTTCTGCTAAGGAACTCCATTTTCCTGTTTAGTCCACTTCTATGGCATGGTCTCAGTTGAGTTTTCCTTTGATTCTAGTGTAGATACCCTTAAAAATAAGGAAGTCTCTTGTGTGAAAGCAAAGGAAGAACATCCAAAGGCAAGTTATTATAGAAAAATGTGCTAGCCAATGATAAATATGGTCCAATGGTTAAAAAAATATACGAAACAACAAATTCATAGGAAATATAGTATCAAATGATAACACAGAGATGCAGTCATCAAAATCAGGACTGTGGGAAAAAAATATAAGACAATTGACTTGATTTTCTCAACAACAGAAGATTGCAAGAATAGAGATGGAAAAAGAAGCTCTAGATTAAGAGAATTGAGAGATAATCCAGTTAGTCACAATTAGTTTCAATTTCTATTCAGATAAATAAACTGTAAAATATATGTGCACACACATAGTTGGAAATGTAAACAAATTTGATGTTAAGGAATTATTAATTCTTAAATGTAATCATGGTGCTGATCTTATATTTATAAAATAAGTCCTTATCTTTTAGAGATACATACTGAATTACAGAAGAAATGATATAATATCTGTCTTTGGGTGTGAGAGGGTGGAGGGCAAGAGAAAGAAGTAGGTAGAGTATGGATGAGATAAAATTAGCTTTGAGTTGATAATGGTTGAAGCTGCGTGATGGATACATGGGAGTACATTGTACCATTTCTCTATTTTGTATATTTGAATTTTTCTCTGTTACATACAAAACTGATAAGGGAACAAAAGGAATACTGTATCGTGTGTGTGTGTGTGTACACCTGTAGAGAGTCCTTAACCTTAAAAATAAACTCCCCCAGAAAAGAAACTGCTAATGTTAGGGTTCATCCTTACAGAGCTAGCTGCTCTTTGAAAATCCATTGTTAATTAAGACAGAGAAGTCCGAAAAGGAAGGGAAATGGCCAGGTATCCCTTTAGCGTTGTTCTCAATGTTTGGTTCCCTTTTTAATTCAACAGCATATTCTCAGCTATGACACAGTGGTGCAAACAACTGGAGACTCGTGGCACATACCATATGATGAAGACCTGGTGGAACGGTATTCCTATGAAGTGCCAACCAAATGGCTTTGCCTTCACAGAAAGACATAAAGACTGTCAGCCCCATGCTCAGTTTGTTTGGGTGCCCTCCTGGTTCACCTCCAAGCTCTTAAGTTGATCCTTGTTTAGACCATTGCTTCTGCCCTGGTTGATTGGTTTGTCCTATTTGGTCCAATTGGTTTGTATGTCAGCAAATTGATTTTTTAAATTAAATGAGTTATAATATCTTGTCATAACCAGCTGCATTTTCCCCCCCTAACATTTGTTTTTGGAGGCGTAGCCAGAGTTGGGGAAGCCAGTGCAGAGCAAAGCCTATATTTCTTTTATTTGGCCATCTATCTCACTTACTTGGGAGACAGGTGCTTCTGGTATTCATTTTGCTACTCCTGACCTCACCTTCCAGGTTCACCTATAGCAGAACCAATCCATCTGGCCCTGAGCCATGGGTCGTTTCTAAACCCCTTCTTCCATTTCTGATGTCATCTCATCTTCTACATGTTATCTCCTACTCATGCTGATAAACCGACCAAGATATCAAAGATTTATTAGTAACTCTTATCACCCAGTGATTTGGGTTGGAGGAAAGGACAGTCCTTTCTCTGTAGACTATGATCTTTCTTCATCATTCTATGACGTCTTTTCCAAATTGGTTCAGCATTTTGTGAACACTATTAATTCCATCACTTGGTATAAGGGCTTTCTAAAGCATACAGATTATTTTCATCTAATTAAATATGACTTAGTTTAACAAAATGATTAAGGTTTAATAGTTACCGCTCTCTTTTACTCCCTTGCTAGCCAGCTGACACTTCACTGGGCCTTGATTTTGGCTGAAAATATTCATGTCTGCAACACTTTATGACAGTTATTTTCATACTCATACCTACCATATGATTTAATATTCAAGAACAGGCAAAATCAGCCTATGGTGATAAAAATCAGAGCAGTAGTTGCCTGAGGAAAGGGGCACAAGGGGAAAGTTCTGAGTGATGCCAACATAGTTATATGTAAATATGAGTCAAAATTCATCACACTAAACACTTAAAATTGATGCATTTACAACAATGTACTTCAAAAAAAGAATTATTTACATTAAAAAAAAAGACCTCATTTATATAAGACATGGATATAAGTAGGACATGTGTTAATGAATAGAGACAATCCAGGAAAAACCAAGGAGGGTATGTTTCATCTTCTTATCAATTTACTTGATTCGACACTGCTGCACACCTAAAGAGCTCTCCAGGAAAGTGTTTGATAATTGAGAGCATTGAAAGGTTCTGAGAGTCAGAAAGCTCTCATAAATCCAATCTGCTTATTTTCTAAATTTCATACACTGCATTCTTAGAAAATTTTCAGTGAGCCAAACTTTTTTTTAAGGAACTATTCTAATTTTTAAAAAATTTAAAAAAAGAAAAGAGCATTCGTTTTCTAAAAGCCTAGCAGATTTCTCACAAGGAACACAATAGAGATGGGGAAGGATACAAAAAGAAGCTAGAACTTTAGAGCATAAGTAAACCTTGAAGAACATAAAGTCCAACAGTAAGTAACATTTTATAGAGGAGGAACAGACCCAGAAAGATGGATCTCACAGATAGTTAGAAGAGACATTTCAACCATAACCCACCTCTTCTGATTCCTAGCCAACTATTCTTTCTTCTACTGTACACTGTGATTTAGGCTAGAGTAGTTTATAAAAACTCGGACAGACTGAATGGTAGAGCACCCAGTATTTACATTTAGAAACTTTGTTAGCCCCGTAAGAGAAAAGGAGAATGAGAGGACGGGAACAGGGATTACCTTTTTAAGGGCCCACATTTCCAGAATGGCTGTCAGTGTAGAAATTGTGGTAGGGAAATTACATTATTTTTGAACTCTTTAATACCATTCAAAAACAAAACCCTAATATCTGCTTGAGGTAAATTGAGATGCATCTGTCTTTTGTCCAGGGGTGGGGGAACCATCCTAGGACCACTCAGAGTAAATCACACTAACACAGAACCCTGGGGAGTACAGGGATTCTCTTGAGTAAAGGCAGCTGGTACCAAACACTTAGACAGACTGTCTTTTTGTATTCTGGTCACCTGAGTGAACAAGCTACCTGTCATGCAAGGTCCTAGACACTATGGGATGAAGAAATTCTTTAAAAGGCTGTACAGAGGACTGATAGTGTCTTTAAAGTCAACTGTAAACAATGAAGGTTGGGAAAGGGCACTGACTGCCACTGAAAAATATTTCTAAAGAGCTTTGTACTTCCTTCTGGCATGCTTCTGAATTTATACTATCTTTTCCTCCTGCTGTTTTCAGACCCAGTAAGGAGAAAATCTCAAAGGAGAAGCCTCAGTTCATTTTCTCAGGGCTCTATTGGGACTACTTCTCCTCAGGTGCCTTGTTCTCCTCATGAAATTAACTTTTCAAGTTTGCACTTACAAATATAATTTGTTTCTTTGGTCCTCTAGCAGGTTTCTGCCTAAAGTACTATAAAATATATCATATGTGTTCGCATTAGATTTATTTTTCGTGATGGTTTCATTCTAAAGCAGAAATGGAAAGGAAGGGTGTGTTATGTAGGCACCTGAATTCCGGTCCATCATGGTGAGTCTTATCTTCATTTGCTAAAGATCAAAATTATCAGGGTAATTGAGGACAAAACTAAACGGTCCAGATCTGGTATTTTGCCCATCCTTCAGCAATTTGAAATTCAGAGTGAAAAACATCTAAGGGAGTCCTTGTTTGAACAACTGGGAGTATAAGAACATAAATCACTATGATGAAATGGTGGCATTTAGATTCGGGTATTCTTTCCAGGATGGGACCGACTTAAGCAGATAGAATTCTTAGTAAGAGAGAGGGACATTCAGCTGCTGGAGCCTCTTGTAGCCCACAGGTTGAGAGTGGGGTTGACAGATAAAATACAGGACTCACAATTAAATCTGAATTTCAGATAAATAACAATTTTTTTAGTATAAATATGTCCCAAGTATTGTAGGGACACATACTAAAAATATTCATTGTCCATCTGAAATTCACATTTAACAAGGCAACCTATATTTTAATTTGCTAAATCTGGCAGCCTTAGGTGGGAATTACATGGGAGAGTGAGGGGTAGTGAGAAATGAAGCATCTGTATAGCCCAGCAGCCCTACAGGAGGCAGGAGGGGAACAAGGATAAGAAAAGGAGTAAAAGGCACCTGGCAAGGAATAAGAAGGGAGAGAAGATCAGCTTTTCTCTGCTATGTTCCAGCCAATGACAAGCAGTCTGCTTGAGTCTATACTATATAAAAGAAGAGAGTTCCATTAAGAGATAAGAGATCTACTTAGAAGAAACCATAGAAAATAGTGGGATGAAAGAAAACATGAGACAGGAACACCAAAGAGTAAATGTAGTAAATCTTGAGAAATAATCTTTAATTTTCTCTTATCATTTCTATTTTTTGGTGTTTCAAGATTCCCTGAAGCCCTCTCCCAAATTTGTTGACAATATTTGATCCAGTGGGTGCTTCCAGAGACTCAGCATACACAACTCGCTTTCAACCGGGAATTGAAATAAACTGGAAGACAATTATTTAGTCACTGATGGCAGCTAAAAATAGTTTTGCTATCAGAGTACTCTCAGAAGTACAATGTTATCAAATGGATTAAGTTATTAAAATAACCATTATAATTTGTTGTAAATAGCAGTCATAGGAAGGTATTTTGGTAGCTTCTGACTAGGGAGTTGATGTACAGAGTTCATTTCAACCACATTAAAATGACTATCCAGTCACCTCTTTGGTGTTAGTTAAAATGCAGTCCAAGAAACAAATATTTGAGACATCACTGATAAGGGCTTTAATTTCTAATATGGCAGAGACATAAGTTCACTTTAAAGAGACCAGGTGAGAGTGCCCTATCACTCTCAGCTGGAATAGAACATTACTAGGTATCAAGTTCAGTTCACATCTACACATTTAAAGTCCATTATTAAAACAGGTTTCTTGTGCTTTCTGTGACGGCACCAGAACAGAGAATGTCAGTCTCCTGGTAGGTGCTAATGGAATTCCCTGACAATTCTGCTGTTCATTTGGCTCTCTGGGGCAGAGTGGTATCCTGGCCTAGGAGAAAAGAATGGGGCCTCCCCCTCCATAAAACAAGTTCCTTTGGAAGTGGTTATAGCAGATCTTCTGAAAGGTAAGTGCTTTGTCCACATTTGTTGCTTAAGATATACTGTATTACTAATTCTTTAAAAATGAATCATTTTTATATTTTCTTCTTCTTTTCAGTGACCTTGTCCTAGAATCCAAAGCTGCATTTTTTCCTATCTTCTGCTCCAAAGCTGAGCAGTCTATTGCTATTAAATTTCTATGCATCTGTATGTCTATTAGATATGTATATATATATAATTTTTAAAGGATTATCTCTGTGAATTCTTAAGTAACACTTTTTTACCTAACAGAAAATGAAAACTTTCCCTAGTTCTAATTTTCTACCACTTCTTCCTCATGTACTCTAATCATAATCATGTAAATTCATAAAGAGAGGCAGCTAGGTTAAGCTAAAGCATTGCTTATTATTCGCATAGCTGTATAGTCACAAACTACTCCTCAAGGCTTCCTTGTGTTCAGACGGAAATTTGTGTTCCAGAAAGCTTTCTCTCCGATAATAGCTGTCAGCTCAAATAAAGAGTCATGTCCTTTGGCACTTAGTTCTGTTCTAGCAGGAGTGGTCAAATCTTTGAAGAAATGGGTCTTTTCCAAGTTAGGTCCTCTGAGTTGGAGAACTCTTAAAAAAATAAACTCTGGTCAGACCAAGAGAAAGTCTCAGGAAGAATTGTCACTTTACAGAGATAAAGAACTTTTTATCTTTTAAAGCAAATAACATGGCTCTTGTTTGTTGACACACCAAGGGAAGTTTATATGAGGAACTCAGTATTGAACAGTTTGTGCTTTATAAATGTCAATAGATTTTTTTTTTCTCTCTTTCACTCCCACTGCCGTTATCCCCAGAGATTTCAACAGCATTCATATTCTGGTCTCATTGTTTCTTAACCTCTTAAATTGATTTTTGGGCCCCTGTGAGATGACCAACTTGCACCTTTTAAATTACTTAAAAGTGCCCCAGTTTCCGGATTTCAAACTTCTAAGTTCTTCATTTTGACCACAATCTGCTTACCTGCCCCTCTCCTTCATCCCAACCATCACTTACTTAGTTCCTTGGCCTGTTCTTGGACCTATCCCTTCCTCACCCAGCGCCCTCTATTGTCCGTCCCTATCTGGCTTCACTTGCTTTCTTCTCCATCCCCATCCCGCTTAAAAAGCATTCATCTCAAGAATGGCTTCTATAACACTGCAGATTCTTTCATTCATTTTATCCCTAGTGGTGTCCATCTTAGCAATTCTAAACCTATTTTGGGATAGCCCCAGACCATTCCACTTCCTCCACTCCTGTACACCATACTATTGCTAGAAAATTCATGAAATTATACTGCTGGAACTTCACTTCCATTTAAAGGCCCCCCCCCTTTTTTTTTTTTCATATTTCATTGAATTCCATTAATTTCCTGCAGAACTCTACCAGCCTTTGCACTTTTAACTTGAATAGTAGCTCATCTCCTGGAGCCTCCATTTCCTTTTCTGTTAGGTGGGGAAGATGGGCTACAGTGGTACTTCTCAAACTTTAAAGGACAGAGTCGCCCAGGATCTTATATAAAATGCTGAATTCAGGTCTGGTGTGCCTGGTGATGCCAATGCTGCATACTATATTTTGAGTACTATTTTGAGTAGCCTCAAATAAGCTCCAAAGTTATTTAAAAATAATAATACAACATTCGTGATTTTCTAAGTCCTGAGTCATAACCTCATAATTCTCACTCTCAGCAGATGACTTAACCAGCATCTGTTAGGAGTTCTCCTCAGCAAATTTTGTCCTTTCAAATAACTTTCCTATCCTGACCCTTTTCTTTTCTAAATTACTACCTGCCCCCATACTGTCCGTTCTTGCTGACTTGGGACCTTGCTCTCTGTTAATCTCTTTCCAATGGCCAACCATATCCTCACCCCTTTTCCACTGGAGGCTTTAGTCTGAAACCCACCTAAGCTGGCAGAGTAGAAATGATGCGATGCTGTTTGGAATTCTTATTGTTATAGAATGGAATATTCTAATTTCTGAATAGAGGCTGCCTTTGTTACTTAAAGTGACCACAGCAGTGTATATTATCTAAGAGGAACAGAGAAGTAATGGAACCTGCCAGTTTTCATCTAGAGGCAGGAAAGATTAAAAGAATGAGAGAACAAAAATCAAGTTGTAGTTTTATCAATCTCTTCATCATGCTTCTTACCAGAACCCAGATGTCTCCTTGTGCCCACTTCCATCATTTCTTGCCCCCACAAACGTAACTCCTATCTGGTCTTCTAACAGTATACATTCACTTTGTCTGTTTTTGTAATTTATATAAATAGAATCATTCAGGATGTGCTCTTTGGCTGGCTTCTTTGAGTATTATGTGAGGTTCATCCGTATTGTCTCATGTAATTATATTTCATTCATTTTCATTATTATATTCTATAGAGTGAATATACCACAATCTATCCATTCTGTTGATGGGCATTTGGATAGCTTCCAGTATTTGCCTATTACATAGACTGCTACTATGAATAGTGTATTGCTTTTAATAATGGGGTGAGAGCTTGCAGATATTCTTTCCTTTCGTTCCCATTACTACTGCCCCAGTTCAGGACTTCAAAAACTTTCACTTGGACTGTTAGTAATAGCCTCCTGATTGAAAACCCTATCTATAGTTCATCATAAATACTGCTGCCAGGTTTATCCTCCCATATCATAATTCTAATCATGCTGCTTTACTCAAAAACATTAAATATCTCCCCATTGCCTTCTAACCAGAGTGTAAGTGCCTAAGCTTGGCACTCAAGGCCTCCTCCCTAGGTTTGTACCCTAATCCAGAACATGTATGTATTTTAGTCAAATTAGGCTATGGCCACACCCTAAACACAGGCTTTTTTTATCCTCTGCTTCTTTGTTCAAGTCACTCCCACTCCATGTTGCATTATGATGCCACCCACACTGCCCCTAACAACACCTATCTGAGTCCTTGTCCTCCCAAGATGAGCTTGGATATACTTCTTCCAGAGGGTGGCGTGCATTCCCTATGGCCCAAGGTAATTTCCCATCTGCAATACTTTGTTGACTCTGCCTTATGTATCATGAGCAGCCTCATATTAAGGCTGCTTTTATTCATGTTTAATCTTCCCCACTGAACTTTGGTGGGGACCCCATCTGGTTCATCTGTGTGTCTCCCAGAGCAGCAGGCCTAGCTTCTCGCTCACAGAAGAGGCCCAATAAATGTTTAGAATTGCTTTGGAGAAGTTGTCTGAAAACATCTTCCTGATTTTTACCTCTGACTTGCACTTCTCCTTTGAGTGAATTCCCCTCTTGCTCCTTGGTATTTTGTTTGTGTGCTAGCTAACTCAGGAACATAGTCTGGTATCTGATGCTTCAACTAATCCTCAAGAAATGATAACTTCTCAATGCCACCATCTATAATCATAGCATTTAATCCCTCTCCCATGTCTTAAATGAATTAAATATTTATTTACTTACTTATGTATTTGGCATCTACTACGTACATGGATGGCACTGTGATAACTGGAATAAAATTTGCTATGTGCCTATAAGACATCATTCCAAAGTTTTTAATCTTGGAAATGTTTTAGATCTGTTGTCTGTGATTGATTTTTGAAACTTGTCTTTGCTTCACCACTGTGGATGAAATGCACTCTGGGTGAAGTCAGGGACCTCAGCTGAGGTCCAAGTTCTTTCAAGCAGAAAGTAAGACTGGAGCACTCTCTTGCTTTCCCATCAATAACTGGGTTCTCAAGAACTGGTTCCTAAATTAGAGACTGAAAATATTGGTGATAATGATCCGAAGCCTTATATTTGCTCGTTTTATCCCAAGCATATTTGGCTTATTCTGAGCATCAGAGATGACTTAATTTTGTGGTAAGAAAATAGGAATTAGAGGAAGCCAATTAGGAAACCTCAGGAAAGAGGAAGTATCTCTAGGCTGAAGGGAAGGCTGTTGAGTCTTATTTCCTCTCTATTCTTGACTCACTCTCTTGGTGCCTGGCCAATCTCTGCATCGCCCTTTCTCTACCTGATCAGGGGGCTGGAGTAGGGGTGAGGGTAAGTCTGGGGTGGTTAGCAGAGTGAATAAAGTTAAATAATACTCATAAAGACTCCAAGATGTAGGTAAGCACCATGGGTGTGAAAATCTCATTGAACTGTTTGATTCTTACAGTTCCCCCCCACACACACCCCCCAAACCCCTATCCACAGACATGGGTAAGGCTGCATGTATGTCAGACAGGGTGGGTAAGAATTGGCTGTTTTCCAAGTTAAGAAAACAGACTGAGTTTCACTTCTGAACAATAGCAGAGTACAATGCAAGTCGGTGCAATATTTGGTTTCTTTCTGTACTAGGGATAGATCAAAGCAAAATAGCCAACAATCCAGGCCTCATTCACCAGTGCTCCTTCCTTTCACAGAGAAAAGCTGAGTTCAGATTTACCAGTAGGTAACTTATTTTCACTGTAGTGGTTAGTATTTTTTTTCTCTATGCCTTTAAGGTGGGTATAGCATGCTCACTTGTTTGAGAACAAGAAACTGAGGCTGTGGACCAGGTAGTCTGTGGCAAGGCTGATTCAAATCCAGTGCTTCTGACACTAAGAGTCTGACTACGTTCCAGACTCAAGCCCCTCCCTTCCCCATCTTACTTTTTCACTGGAACATTCTCTCAAGCTATAAAGGGCTTCCTGTGTTATCATGCCTAAGGGGAAGTTATATGTTAAAAAACACCAACAGTTAAGCCCCAGCCAGCTAGGGTCTTCTATTACTTTTTCCAGTTTTCTGGGGAGACCCATGAGAATTCTGTTTCTCAAAGTCCATGGCTTCCAGAAACGTAGAGCTTTGAGTCTTCATTTAAGGGGAAGTTTGGGATAACAAGAGAAACATCAAAAGTTGTAAGACAATAATATTGCAGTTGTTATAGCTAAAAATCAAGGGTAAACTGAAAGCTAAAGGTTTTGGCTCTATAGCAGGGGTTCCTGGGTAGTTTTATTTAAATGTCTTTTGGGCTGAACTGATACAAGTTTATTCCCTTTCAAATCAAAGGGCAGTATTATTGTTATTGGGGATTACTGATATAATCCTGGCACAAAATTATATTGACTGGTAAGGATGGAGAAAGGAAATGATAGTTGTGATTGCTATGCTTACTGTACCTACCACTGGTATCTGAGGATGAGAGAACCACACTAGATGTCATGGACAAGGGGGATATAGAGCGTTGCTTTATTAGAATCATTAAGGGTTTTAAAGGGCTTTTGAGTAGGAGCATAACCAAGTGCCTCATGTAAGTCACAGAAGCACACCCCATATTTGGAGCCCCATTTGCCTCTCTCCTTTGCCTAAAAGTTATAGAACTAGAGTACAGAGAAATCACCCTTTTCTCTCCTCTGGAGATTCAGCCAGAATGACAACTCCTAGGCAGCCAACCATAGTACTGCAGTACAGGAAGAACTACAGGACTGAAATTGGTGTGAGAAAGATACACATAGAGAAAGGTACAAATAAAGCAGGTTCCTACCCTTAGTCCCCTGAGGAAGCAACCGATTGGTGAAAGTCTGGCCAGGGAGCTGGGCAGAGCTCTCCCTCCCTCCTGCTGTTTATTCAGAGCTGCTACATCCCTAGTTCTGTCTGGCCACAGATAACCTTTGGGGCCCCTTAACATCGGGGAACCCTAATTCTCCTAAGGTACTCTATTACCAGTGTTTATAGCCAACTCAGAAAGCATTGTTTCAACACCTGTTCAAATCACATGGAAACACAGATAAGCTTCATTTTTATATTCCCTGGCTCACTGAAACTTCCAGCAGAGCATCTTAAGCTAAGGGCTAAATTCTTATCTTGCCTTTAAACGCCATGTGATTCAGCATGTCTGCAGTCACTGGGAATATACACTGCTACTCTTTACCTTTGCCTTATGGGTAACCCTTGCCTTCCACCTACCTCCACCCCCAGGGGAGAATGTGGGCCTTGCCAAACGGAGGCCCCCAGGAGATTTTCCAAGATTCACGAGATGTCAAGTCATCTCTGAAATTTTTCAAAAAACCAGAAAGTCATTTCAAAAAGTCTAACTTGGTGGCCCCACAGAGAGGAAGATCAAACTTTCCACACAGACACAGCAAGTCTGCCCCCATAGGCTTATGTTAAAGCTGCAGGAGTATGTGTACTGACTTCGGTGAAAGCTCCCCAACCCAAGGGGAAGTCCACCTGGGTGAACAGTTAGCTGCTGCTTGGTGCCCAATAGCACATATTCATGAAGTCCACTTCCAGGGGATTTCCCTTAGCAATGGAGTCAGCAAGGGGTTTGTCTTTCCGAAAGATTTCCCAGAGGAGTTCATTTGCCTAGGAGGAAAAATCTCAAATTCTAATATAAAATCTCTGACCTTTTAGGTTTTTGAGATCTGGATTTCTCATTTATTCACATATCTCTTCAAATAAAAAACAAACATAATAGAAAATCCAAATAGTGAGAATGCACATTCAGTGAATGATCTGAATGCTTGCTTCATGCTAGGCACTGTTTGGCATTGAGGATGCACTGGGGAGCAAAACAGATGTGTTAGAATTAGACGGTAGTGGCCACATCTAATTCTAGCTTTTAGTTTGTGTTTGTATTGGAAATGAGGTCAATTCCTTCCAGAAAGTATCTTTAAGAGTATTAAAGTGTATGCAGCATCCAAAATCCTATGCATCTTTCAGGGCCCAGCTTAAATGAAACCTCAAAAAGGAATTGGGATTTGTTGAATGTATGAAATAATTCTCATGGTCTGCAGTGTGTGTGATTTAAAATATCCCAAAACTTAATGGCAGTAATACCCAAAGGTGCTTTACAGCAGCATGTCTTAATGGAAAGGAAAAGACTGCAGCATTACTCAGTTGTTCCCTTTCTATAGTTTTCAGTTCAACTTAACAGTTATTTATTGAATTTTTATTAGCCAAGTTCCAGGCCAGGGGTGATAGAGGGTTCAGAGATGAAAACTACCCAGCCTTTGCCCTGCCAATCTTTGGCGAAGCCCAGGCACACAACTCTTTAAGTTAAACCAATATTTGACAATTTTGACCTACAAAAATGGCCATTTCATTTGGTTCAGGCTAATAAAAGATTCAAATTACATGCACTAGACATTGAGGAGTCAAGAGACTGGTTGATTTTGAGCTTCTTAGAAGAGGAGATGGGAATGCCTAATACCGGAGGAATAAGGATATTGGGCAAATGGAGAGCGTGAGGAGTGATCAAGCAGTGCTGCTCAGCAGAGCAGTGGAGGGTAGCCATAAAACAGAAATAGGATGAAGTGGAAGAGAAGGCTGAAGAGATACGTACCAATTAACTTGTAGAAAACTTTGAACACTAAGTTAAAGTCAGTTTCATTCAGTAGCCCAAAGAAATCTATGCAGAGAAGCAATCCGATGAGATCTCACTCAAGAAAAATGATTCCAAAAATGCGGACCAATAAGAGACTCCAGTGCACCAGACCAAGCAATGTGTAAAAAGGGTCTAAATTTAGATAGTGGCAGTGAAAATTAAAAGCAGTTATCCCGTAGGAATAATCAACAGGATTTGGCAACTGACCAAACAGGAAAGCAAAAATAACAGCTAACATTTAATGAGTATTATGTGCTAGGCACCTTAGTACCTCACTTGCCTCTCATTTAATCCTCACAACAGCCTCCATAAAGTGGATCTTATCCAAATTTGACAGATAAGGGAATCCAGATTTAGGGAGGCTGCAAAAGGTCAAATATGTAGTAACTTACAAATGGTATTTAAATTCATGTTTAAATAGAAAAGGATGCACTCCTAACCCCTGTGTTGTAAGGGACCCATTCATTCTATTAATATTTATTGAGCACTTAATATATGTTAGGTATTTTTCGTTTCCTGAGCTATGCTAAGGAAAACAAAGATTCTTGCCTTCATGAAGCTTAGCTTGGGGGAGAGGAGACAATAAACAGAGAACAGAATTATGAATTATATAACAAAAAAGGAGTGTAGAATAAGAAGGATCGGGATTATATGAGGACAGAGTAGGATGTTTGGGAGAACTGAAGACTGCTGTAAGGCTTTGGCTGAGGACTCGGAAAGTGTGGTATGAGGGGCAGGAATTGGCTTGGGAGGGAAGAGATAAGTTCTGTTTTAAACATGTTGGGTTTTGAGGTACCATGTGTCTCAATGTGAAAAATATCCCATAGGCAATTAGAGAAGAAACTCGAGGTTCTTACAATTTTTTTTTTAAGTGGAAAGTGAGTTTAGGAGAAAATACATTAAAGAACAATCCTTAAGTATTACAGCAGGCATTAAAGTGCCAGAAACCTGGTATATCTAGCCTTCTTGGTGTACAAACTATATTGGGAAGGGGAGGTCACTATCTTAGTATATGTTTTGCCTTTTATGTTCATTAAATTGGAGTGTGCCTTGGGGTAAAGTCTAAATAGACGGTTTTACAATTCGAAAAACCACCAGGAGCTACCTCGCCTGCTTGGAATTACTCTCATTAGTCCATCCAACACCAGTTGGCTATGAGCCCTATCCCTTCCGTTCTTGTTCGTCATCAATCAAGGGTACTTAACCTTGTAATTCCTCTCCTACACCTATATCTCAACCTCGGTTCCACTTCTGAGACAAAACTGTCGGTGCTGCTGGCCAAAGGGAGATCTTGCCTGACCAGAAGAAAATTTTGCTCTTTCCATTGGCTACCACACCGCGCTCCCTTCTGTACCTAAAATTAACGGCGTAGCGGCAGCGATCCATTTCTCCCCGCAGTAGGAAGGAAAGTGGGAGGGTAAAGAAAGACACAGGCTGGATACACAGGTGCCAACACTAATGAGAAACTTGTGAAAAACACGACCCATTTAGATCAGACTGATAGGCAAATCACTACCCTGGGCCCCCAGGAAGTTTTTTCGTTCTTGCTGTAGCCATTTCATTCTCCGGATAGCTCTAAACCACCCGCACCCCGAGTTTCACCTGTTATCTTGAAGCCGCTCCGACCCGAGGTTAGCGCAAGCGCACACCTAAGACCTTATGGCCGCTCTCCCTACCCCCCGTGAGGGGCGGGGCCTCGGAGCTCTCTCCGCGCTCGAACTGACGCTGGAGTCGTGAGTTCGACGCGCCGGAGCACCGGAAGCAGTCGCTGCAACTTCCGGAGGGGCTTGTACGCTTGGTGCGGGAGCTACGGGGCCCAGAGACGGTGCTTGAAGTATTGGGTGTACCAACATGTCCCGTGGTTCCAGCGCTGGTTTTGACCGTCACATTACCATTTTTTCACCCGAGGGCCGGCTCTACCAAGTAGGTGAGTGAACCGAGGCCGCCTTTGGTCCACTCGAATTGCTCTGTCATGGTACGGCCTGGAGTTTTAGTACAGGGCTGAAGCGTGGCCGGAGTTGGGACGGGAGAAGGGCCGAGTCTGGGTTGAGTCCCGTGGTGGTCTCACCCCAGTCTGGAGGCAGGGATCGGGGTTCCGGAGGCTGAAGTCCTTGTGCTCTTTAGGGAGAGCGGCCACACCGCCTGGACACAATAAAGAGTTAAGGAAGGTGGGACAGTAATGCCTGACTCCAGCTTCCTGATGCTTCTTCACTTGTTTCATTTTCGGCCTGGGTGGACTCAACGTGTCTACTTCTCTGAAGGGTAGTTGGTTCCATAACCTCCCAATTAAAACGTCCTCACTCCGCTTTCCTTTGTTTGCAGCAGGGACTTCCTTGTCCTGTGGTTAATTCCACGCGGGCTTTCAGAGCCCTCTGTGTGCCCGACACTCAGAACCCTCTTAGGTGTCAGACACTGAGCTGGTCCTAAGGAAGGCAAAAATGTACACATTTTTCTATACTGAAGCTCACAGGATAAAAGGAATTACAGATAACATATACAGACTATTAGAAAGGAAAAAAAAATGCCAGATTACAAGTATTACAGAGTTCAGGACATCTTTGGAAAACTGGTAGATAGAATGAGTGACTGACAGTTCTAGAGCCGCTCTTCAAACTAGCATCCTCTTAACCCACATCTGTTTGAATGCTCCTATTGTTTAAAGTTAGTTATTAGTTGCAGATGAGGTAACTGTTTACTGAAGAACAATTTTAGTGAAAATAAACCCTAAACTAGTTATCAGTAATTCAGCATAACAATACATTTTGTTGGATCGAAATGGTTTCAGGGTTTAGGTTATACTTATAACTCGGACCCTTAACCTCTTGCCATAGAGAATTTAGCAGTAGAACCTGATTTACATCTGGCCCATAATGGTATTATTTTTGAGAGAGTTTAGCACTAAGTGCCTTGGCGAGGACAGTAATAAAATCATTTGTGTTTGGAAATCATAAGGAGGGAGTTGGCCTATAAATGAGGTTCTCTTCGCCTTTAGAAATAGAGGTAAAGATTTTTTAAAGTTTCATTTCTGAGTTTTAAAGAATTTTTGTATATTGGACTATTGCTTCGAATGTTCTGTTTTGTGGTTTTTAATATGTGAACAGGAAAAGTCACTTAGACTTATACTTTACTTTTGTATACTGTCTTATGAAATCCAGCCATAAAGGATAGTCTTTAATGCTTCTCAAAGGCTGAATATAGTGTTATTTTAATAGTTTAAAAGATTTATAATAGAACATGTCATTCAAAACAAGTTTAATATCTAGACAGAATGATTTTAAGCTCTGCCTTGTTGAATAACGCACTCCCTTTGCTATTAAGGGCACCAATTAGACATTGCTAGGAAAAAGAAAGTGAAAGAATAACAGTATGAGCAAGCACTACAGCGGTGAGGAGGTCAGACCCTGGAAACATAACCTGGATTCACATCTCTGCTCTGCTCCATAGTAGCCAACCAAGTGATAAAACTTTAGCTTTAGTTTCTATTTGCAAAGTTGGGCTAATAATTCCTTATGTGCTTGTTTTGAGGATTAAATAGGTGATGTATATAGAGTGTTTAGCACAATATTAAGTGCTCAAGTAAATATTATTAGATGCCTGTTTGATTCTTCGGCTCATTTTTTTTGGTCTTAGATTAGCAGCTCTGTAAACCTGGAATATTTCCCTTTTTGTAGTCCATCTGTGTTTGGTTCTCTAGTGAAATATAAGTACATTATTATAATATCGAAATGCCATTTATTAGTTTATAAACTTTAGAATCTGCCCGACAGGATTATAAAGCATATAAAAATTATAACGTGAAAACTGTTAACCTTGACAGTGGAAAAATAACAAAAATGGGGAGATAACAAGGGAAGGAAAAATCATTGGAAAGGTATGTTCCTCATCTTCTATAGTTGAGACTAAAAAATAACTAGTCTAAAATTGATAAAAAATAGAAGTATAAATTTAGAGTTACAATGCTAACCATAATTATGAACAAACTATTACAGTGTTTGCTTCCAGGAAGTAGGGAGAAAGATTTTGGAAAAGGGTTTTGGTAACTACTGGAAATTTTCTGTTAATATTTGTATGTTTTCAAGAGGTGTATGTGCACGTGGAGAAAAACTGTAGAGCTATATAGAGAGCATCTATCTTTAAAATCTAATTTCAGGAATTCCCCAACTTATTAATGGGGAAACTAAGTCCCAAGTGGAGCAGATAAGCCTGGCTACTTTAAATCCCCCTTCTACTGTTTGCTAATCCTTTGCTGGATAGGTCTGGCAAGAGAGGAGAGGAGCAGTCACTTGAATGCGCCTGCCCAGTGGATGTGAACACTGCCTGGTTGCTTCTAAGAGGGGAGCATACTGAAAAGGAACAGGAAAG
>NW_011888791.1:14997159-15011970 GCF_000151845.1 Pteropus vampyrus | reverse complement strand
GTCAGTGTGACTGGAACATAGACAGTAACAACTGGAAGAGTAGTAGATTGCAGCAAAATTTTAAAGAGATTTGAGTACCATGCTAGGGTTTGGACTTTACCCCGTGGATTTTGGGCATAGGTGGCAGAAGCCTTTAAGAATGATAAGGTTAAGTAAGATGGCAGGAAGACTAAGAGAGACTTATTCTCTAATCCATAGAAACCCTAATGAGTGAACTAAGGTATTGATAAAGGTGGAGAAGAAGAGACTCGAGTTTATTTTAATTTTATATATTTTATTATTGAACATTTCAATCAAATGAAAGTAGGTAGAATAGTACAATGACCCTCATACCTTTCACCCAGCTTCATCAATTATCAACATTTTTTGGATCTTGTTTTCTCTTTATCCCCTTTCCCAAACACTTTCCCCATCTCTGGTAAAGTATTCTAAAGCAAATCCTAGATATAAAAGTGGACATTTGAGAGAGACGAGGTGAAGAATCAAGGATGTTGCTTGGGTTTGTAGCTTGAAAAACTGAGTAGTTAATAATACCATTATTTGAGATAGAGACTATAAGAAAGTAGCAGGTTTATAGAGAAGAGATTTATTTTCGTACATGCCTGTGCGTGAAATAGGCATTTCCAAGTATGGGTTCAGAGCCAAAGATGACAGAGTTAGTTGTGATAATGTAAGATAAAATCATCCAGGGATAGGGAGAAATGGTGGAATCCCGGCAGTATTAAGGAGTCTAGCTGAAGAGGTGGAAGCAGTAAAAGAGACTGAGAAGAAGTTCAGAGAAGTAGATAAATACTAGGAATGATATTCTTCAGTAAGAAGTTAAATTAAAATTCAGTTCCTTAGTTTTATTAGCTACATTTCAGGTACTCAGTAGCCACATGTAGCTAATGGCTATGATATTGGACAGTGCAAATATAGAACATTTGCTATCGTCACAGAAAGTTCTATTGGACAGCACTAGTCTATATAGAGAGGGAGAGATGAAGCAGATTTCTTTAATGAATCCTGGCAAATTCACAGGTGCATTCTCTATTGAGAAGCATTTTTTAAATGTAAAATATTTATTTTGTGAGACAAAATTTTTTTATGTAGTGGGGGTAGTGCTACCTTTTGTGGCTTTTATATTTTGCATTATTTAAGCAGACCAGATAAGTAATGCAAATGAGTGAAACAGGCTAGGTGAAATATGACAGGGAGAGGTGGGAACTATGGAAAACTGCAAAACACATGCCAGCCATAGATGATTTTGCTATGTGGAAATGAGGGTGAGGTGTTAACAGAATTTTTTTTCCCGAAGAAAAACTGAATCCTGATTTTATTTTATTTTTCAATTAAAATCTTTCTAGAAAACCCTGCATTCTAAGCCAATTTGAATTAGCTGGATTGGGTCCATAAGCAGCCTTTGATTTAGTATCTTCTGGTTGCAAATTTAATTTTAAATTTCCTTGGTTCCTACTTTCTTTGATTCTCCAATCTGGATATGGAGGGTGGAAATACACCCTTGAAAATTCTAAAATTAGTGGTGAAATAGGAAATGCTATAGGAATTCAGAGAAAGGGTTGAAGAATCCCATCTGGGACAATCAGAGAAAGTGTCCCTGGGAAATGGAAGAGGCTTGAGGGAGAAGGGCAATCTTTGGCTAGGTGGAGACAAATGAGAGGGCAATCCAGGCAGGACACGAAGAAGCAAAGACATGAGTATGGGGAACATCAAGGTATATAAATATAAAAGATAACGTAAGAGGATAGTTGGTAAGTATTACAAACTAATAGCCCTCTGTGGCCATAGATGGAATATTTTTTTAGGCCAAAATTGTGTTCTGAGCAATTGGGTAATAACAGCAAGCAGTTGAAAATGTACTGAAATTAGGCCAGATGAAGTGTCGTGACCCAGATATTAGAATCATCTGTATAGAAGTGATTGTTTCTTACCTCTGCAATATCTATAGTGATAACCCCTCTTTTATTCCTGGAAACAAGTCATTGATTTTTTTTAGACCTTTTCTAATATAAATAATTAAGACTATTGTATTACATACAATAAAAATTAGTACAAACTTAGCAACTTAACGCACTTATTATCTCACAGTTTCTTTAGGTTAGGAGTAGTCCGGGAACCACTTAGCTGGGTCCTCTGCTTATGATCTTGCAAGGCTGCAGTCATGGTGTCATCCAAGCCCTGTTCTTATCTTGAGGCCCAACTGGAGAAGAATCTGCTTCCAACTGAGGTTGCTGGCAGAATCCATTTCCTTTCAGTGTAGGACTGAGGGCCCCAGCTATTTACTGGCTATCCACACAGGTCACCGTGATTCCTTGCCATATACCTATTTACTAAGCCAGCAAGAACAGTATCTGGAGCGAGTGTGCTGGCAAACAGTCTCATATAATGTAATCAGGAGTGAGACATCCTGTCACTTTGGTGATATTCAGTTTGTTAGAAGCAAGTTACAGGTCCTGCCCACACACTCAAGGGTAGGGGATTACACAAAGGTGTGAACAATAAAATCCCGTCTGAACACTTTTATCTGTATCCTACAAATTTTGTTATATTTTTATTACCATTTAGTTCATAATATTTTAAAAAAATTTTACTCATGATTACTTCTTTGACCCATGTTTTATTTAGAAGTATGTCTTTTAAGTTTTCAAATACCTAGGGATTTCAGTACCTTAAAATTTATTAAGACTTGTTTTATCACCTAACATATGATCTATCTTAGTAAATATACCATGTGCATTTATATTATAACATGCTTGTATATTCTTTAGTTGTTCCCAGTAGTCTAGAAATATCAACTAGGTCAAGGTGGTCGATAGTCTGGTTCATATCATGTATGTCTACTTTTGTGTGTGTCTGTATCTAGTAGTTGCTGAGTGGCAGTGTTAAAATCTTTAAATGGGTGGGATCTGCCATTCTCTTTTAAATTTTATCAGTTTTCCTTTCATGTATTTTGAAGAACTCTTATAAGGTACATATACATTTACGATTGTTATGTCTTTTGAACTGATTCTTCTCCCATTTTGGAATGTTCCTCTTTATATCTAATAATACTCTGTCTTGGAGTCTACCTTGTCTGATTTAATATCTTAATATATAGCCCCTCCAACTTTATGATGCTTACTGTTTATATGGTATACTTTTTTCTTCCATTTATTAGTTTGTCTCTGGTAGACAGCATATATTTAAATCTTGTTTATCTGTTCTGACAATTCTCTTTTTATTGGAGTATTTTGTCCATTAACATTTAATGCAGCTGTTGACATGGTTTGATTTAAGTTTATCATTTTATTATTTGTTTTATTTGCCTGTTCCCCTATACCTCCTCTTTTTTTTGATTATTTGAATATTTTTTAGAATTTTATTCTCTTAGCTTTTTGGCTGCTTCTTTGTATTTTTTTAGTAGTTGCTCTAAGAATTATAATATATCTGCTTAACTTCTCCCAGGCTTCTTAGAGTTACTGTTTATCACTACACATAAAATGTAAACCTTGAAACCTTATAAATATATTTACACCCTTTCCTTTTTATAGGTGATATATTTACATATTTTATAAACCACAAATCTTATAATTTTTGTTAGGTATTTTTAAAGAATTAAAGAGATTAAATCATCTTTTATATTTACGATTTTTGATGTTCTTCATTTCTAAAGATTGGAGTTTTCATTTGGTATCATTTTGCCTTTAGCCCCGAGAACTTCGTTTAGCACTTCTTGTTGCAGGTTTGAAAATGTCTTTACCTTCATTATTGAAGGATATTTTTGTTGGCTATAGAATTCCGTATTGATGGTTTTTCTTTTCACACTTTTATGCTGTTTTACTATCTTCAGGTGAAGTCTGGAATTAAAATCATTGTTCTCAGATAGAATCTGTTCTTTTTATCTGCTTTCAAAAATTTCCCTATTTTTGGCTTTTAGGAATTTGACTATAGTGAGCCTAGGGTGGTTTTATTTGTATTTATCTATTTAGAGTTTGCCGGATCTTCAGTTTGATATTTTATGTCTTTTGCCATGTCTGAAATATTTTACACATTTCTTTGGATTCTTTTTTGCCTCATTCTTTTCTCTCCATATAGGACTCCAGTTACACATACAGTATATGTATTATACCATGTGATATTGACCCACAGACTCATTGTCTTTTTTAATCTGTTAATTTGATTGATTAATTTCTATACCCATTTTCTCTTTATTATCTCCATTCTGCAGTTAGGTCCATTTGGTGAATTTTTTTATTTCAAATATTTGTCACAATTTTAAAATTTATATTTGGTTCTTTTGTACTTCTGCTGAAATTTCTTATTTCATTTCATTTTGAGACTATTTTCCATTATGGCATTGAGCATAGTTTTAATAACTGCCTGTAGTACAGTAACTGGGTTATCTCAGGGTTAGTCTCTTGCATGTGGACCACATTTTCCTGGTTTTGGTTTGGTTTGGTTTTTTTGGGGTTTTTTTTTTTTTTTTTTTGGTTTATTTTGGTTTGTTTTCTTTTTTGGTATGTTGAATAAGTCTGGATTGTATCCTGGATATGTGAATGTTAGGTTGTAAAGACTGGATTCTGCCATATTCCTCCAAAGAGTGTTGATTTGTTCTAGGAGGCAGTTAATTTGGGTCACAGCTCAAATCTCACTTTCTTTTATCCTTAGCTAGGCTGCCTGGAGCCGGTCTTGTGCATGTGTGGTTATGGAATTGGCTAGAGATTTGGGCAACATTTATATATAGAAATTGGGGCTCTCCCTCTCTGGCTCTCTCCTTTCTCTCCCTCACTTTCCAGCAGCTGTGGTTACCCTCAAACTGCTCACTAGTTCTTCAGGCCAAAGGACTGAGTTTTCTATGGATGTTTAGCCCTGACTGAGGCCTGCACTCAGGCAATAAGCCATGAAAATGGGAAACTCATCCCATGCCATTCTCTTCTTCCAAACATTGACTCACCCTCTAGAATCTGCCTACTTTAGGCTACTCTCTGGTGTCTTCAGATAGTTACTGTTTTTTCTAGAGATTATAGTTTGTTTGTTTGTTTTTAATCTGTGGAAGAGTAATCTGGTAGAGCTTTATTGGCCTCGTGAGAAACAGAACTGAATTTGCAGTGTAATGGGATAGTAAAATATTATAATTAGACAGTTATATCTAAACTAGATTTGAGGATTTCCATTAAGGTGATTTTTCTAGAGTTTTTACTCTATTCTTTTGTTCTCTCTTCAATAAACAGCCATTTAGAAATCTTTGATAAAAGGATCTTTATTATAGCTCCTATTAAAGGAAATTCTTTAGTGTTGTAGGTAGTATTTTCCTCAGCTGGTCCTCATCACCAGTGGCTTTTTGAACACATGAGACCAGGCCTCAGACCTAGTGCCCAGAGTAATACTTGATAGAATTTTAAAAGCATCTGTTATGTGTCAAAATGTTGGTAATAATTGGAGTTATGAGTAATTTTTCTCTTGTATTTTCTATATTTTTCACATTTCCTACAATGAGCATATGTTAGTTTCTCTTGCTGTTTTCCTAATTATGAAATATGTTTGTTAAATTGAAATATTACAGAAATATATAACATAAAAAGGAATAGTCTCATCTGCAGTTCTCCTCTATCAACCAAACTACATGGTGCCAGAGTAGTTTTTTATGCTACCACTTTGATCCAGCTGTTTTAACATAAGGAATGGTTTGACAGCAGCTAGAAGTATACAAGGTGAAGTTTGTTATAGACAAACTAAAGAATCCTATTTTATAGGTAACATAAAAAATACAAAAAACATGATTTAGAAAAATTCAGCTTGGTGGGGGGAAAACAGTGCAAAATAACCTAACAGCAGTTAAAACTGCATATGATCAAATTAGTTATTGACCAGAAGTTAACAGGAATAGTAAATCTTGAGAAAATTTAGAGCAACTAAATATGACCCAGAAAAACCTAACTTGGTAGATATAATGGCCACAAAACCAACTTTTAAAATGATAAAACATAATTGATAAAGATTTAATGTAAGTTAATAAAATCTTTTTTTGAAATTTGGTACTTGAGCCTGATGATACAAGGAAATGGAGTTGGTTTAACTATGGTGTGTTATTATTTTGACTTAGCATTGTTACAAGCTTTTCTGGCTCTAACTCGTTCTTTTTAATGACTGCTTATTATCTCATTGCATGAATCTATGATAATTTATTCTGCCTTTTAAAAATAAATTATTCTGTTTTTCAGAATATGCTTTTAAGGCTATTAACCAGGGTGGCCTTACATCAGTAGCTGTCAGAGGGAAAGACTGTGCAGTAATTGTCACACAGAAGAAAGTACCTGTAAGTAATACTGCCCATACAGCCAGCCAATTATTACAGAATATAATGCTAGAATTTTTCACAAGTTTGTACAAAAACATTATCTATATATGTTAACATTCTTGTTTTGACTCTGCCAAGAAGTATTTATTGAGCAACTGTAGGCACTTTACCTGAGTAGACAGAATTAACATATTAAACTTTGTGATATGATTATAATAAGCACAGTGGGTTTTTTTGGTCTTTTGTCTTCAGGGATCTTGAAACATATTCTGGTGAGCTGTAGTTGTTGCCCACAGGAAACATATCTAAAAAGGAAAACAGTCACTGCTCTCTTTTAAAATATTCGTTTTAACTATAAAATGAAGACATTTATTATATAGTATATTGTTATAATTCCACAGTATTTTTATCACTACACAGCTGTGATTTTTTAAAAATTATCTTGATTTTATTTTGTTCATCAGGACAAATTATTGGATTCCAGCACAGTGACTCACTTATTCAAGATAACCGAAAATATTGGCTGTGTGATGACAGGAATGACAGGTAATTAACTCAGTGCCTACTTAGATTTGTTATTTTCTTCAAATTACTTTTGACTTTTGTATTAATTTTAAAAGGCTCCCTTAGTGCCTGATTTTCCAGGTGATGTGAGTAGATTCGCAGTCTTCCAAAGCTAGTATCAATATCTTCAGAGTATTGTGAGCTTTTTTCCTAATTAGGAGTATAATAGAATTAGATGTATATGCTCCTATTAGGGAAACTGGGCTGAGGCCCTTCTCATAGATGATTTATTTCAGATGTAGTTAGTAGTTTAAGGGGGTGTCAGTCATTATATCTCAAACCTGATAATAATACACTAGTTAGAAGCAGGTGAGAATTATAAAAAATTGCTTTGGGTTTCTATTTTCTGAAATCAAGGGAAAATTCAAGCTTACAAAAAATCAAGAGAAACATCATACTCTCCCCTTAAAACTTATTCTTTAGGGAATTATTAGACACTTATAGAAACTATTTTAACAGCTGATGAAGGGCTCAGTATAAAACGGCAGTACTGTATATGAAACTCCATTTTAAATTTTTTCTCTTTTTTGTCATGTGCTTGTTGCTGAGTCATTCACTTTTCATTGGTGGGAGAAAAAGCTGTAGTGGGCTACTGCTTTCTTTAAGTCATAATGGAGATAGATGTGTATATGGAAAAATTTTCTGGCTTGTAGGTTTCTTGTTTCCTCCTAAAGAACTAAACCTTTTTATTTATGCTCTTAGCTGACAGCAGATCCCAGGTACAGAGGGCACGCTATGAGGCAGCTAATTGGAAATACAAGTATGGCTATGAGATTCCTGTGGACATGCTGTGTAAAAGAATTGCTGATATTTCTCAGGTCTACACACAGAATGCTGAAATGAGGCCTCTTGGTTGTTGTAAGTATGCTAAAGAAGTCTTCCCGAATAATTGATGAATCAGAAATTTTTTTTAGAAAACATTCATAAATAAAGTTATTTCAGTAACACCTCAGTTCTGAACATGTGGTTTGGAAATTATATAAGATGAGGAAATCTTTGTAATAAACCAGCAATGAAGGACAGGTTTCACAACAGTATTTAAGGTATTATCTATAAGCTTTAGATGGCTGTTAGACTTTTTATCAAAATATTTCTATTTAGCATGTGTGATTTAAAATAGCCAAGTTACATTAGGCTGTTCTAATGGAGGTTCTACAGCAATTCCAGATGGCTAGTTTGATGGAAATACTTAAATTAGGCATCTTAGCAATGCACCTGTTTCTTTTGACCATCCTAAAAAATCAGAATCACACACGTATGCCTGTGATTCATATTTTTAGAATACTTTTCTCTTTTAAAAAACAAAATTTTACTGGGAGAGATATAAGATTTACCGATTTAGATTTAATATAATAAATTACCATGAAAAATTCAACACATTCACTTACGAGAATTAAAGCAGTCAATGTAATGATTTCTCTTTGGTATCTAATCCTGTTTCTTGACCTCTCACTTAAAACTTCTCCCTTGATTTCTTTAGAAATACTCTATTTTCCTCTTCGTTTCCTTAGTTCATCCTCTTCTGCTTGTTCCTGAATGTTGTTGCCTACCTGGTTTCTCTCCTTGGTCCTTCTCTCCCTCTTTATTTTGTCTGGATGATCTCACCCAATTGCATGGTTTCATTTACAACCTATATGCCAATCACTCCCATGTTAGCTTTAGCCCAGTCCCTTTATCCATGTCCCATAGGAATTCAAAGTTGAAGTCATTGCTGTTTTCCAAGTTTCATCTTCTACTTCTTTATTCTGCCCCTACCCCACTTTTCCTGGTCATCTGATTAGTCATCAAGCTTTACCTCAGACTATCTGTTCTGCTCCATCTCCTCTGTCACTTTTTCATCATTTCTTGCCTTTGCCACTAAATTTACCTGTCTCTTCTATCCCTTCTCTTTCCTAGTCTGTCTTTCATTTTGTTGCATGAGTTATTCTAAAATCAAATTTTGGTTTTTGCATTCTTGGAAAAACTGATCCCTCATTGGCTATAATGTAAATTCCAAACTCCTTAATATGATGTGTAAGACCCCTTGCAGTTTATTCACAAGTAGCCTCTTTCTTGTACTGCTTTCCTTCCTCATCTGAAGCCTCTGTAATACACAGATCATTTGTCATTTCCTGGGTGTATCCTCACCTTTCATATCTCATTCCTTTTGCCTTGATTGCCTTTTATGTCCTTATTGTTAAAGCCTGCTCATCTTGCAAGACCCTGGAGTAGAGAAGTGTTTCTTGTTTCCCCCAAGCAGTAACTGGATCCCTCTTTTGTATTGCCCTTATGCTTTGTATATATCAAGTATAAAATGTAAAAAAAAAAATTAAACAGGGTGACATAATAATGGAATAAAGCAGACATCTGATCACTGTCATAGTGTTTGTCAATAAGATTGAAAATTCCTCATTAGTAGACTCTCTAAAACATCTATAAATGTAAATAAAATAGTTCCTACTGAATCTTAGAAGACACTATAAAAAAGATGTCGAAATCTAGAATATAAGAAAGCAGTAGTCAGATCATTCTTTAAATACTTTGTTACCTGCTCTGCCAAGTAGAAGTTTGGTTTTGGTGGCTATTTTAATTATGTCATTCTAATAACGATTAGATTTGTAATAATATATTGATGTGTAAAGAATTTAGGATTTGGTTCATACTGACTGCTAGGGAAATGTATACCAGTAGTAACAAAGACGGGCAGTGTAGAGGTGGGCAAGTAGCCCCTACGTGTATTTCTCTTTACACCAGCATTCCCAAGGTGTGTTCCATATACTTTTAGTTCCCTGGAACCTTAATAGGTAGTTCTTAAACTTTAAAAAGAAAAAGAAAAAGTATTTGTCAAGTCAATTTAAAAACTGCTAAGCTTAAGTATGTTAAATATGCTATCGTATATTATTTTCTCTAAAAGAATTATATGAAAAGTATATTTTCCAAATTTATTTGGCCAAGTAACATCTTGAAGGATTAGAGTTCAAAAGAGCATGCTTTGAGTAATAGCAAGAATTCAAAAAGTTGTAAATTACATTTGTGATAATTTGAACCTTCTGAAAATCTGTGATAAAACCTTTTGTGAAAAGAAATTTCTCTGTTACCTAATTTATCTGTGGTAATCTATATTTTGTTTACAGTTTTCTTAAAGCAAAACACATTTAAAATGGATGGCCAGAGTAATGATTAACAAAAGCTGTGTGACAACACAAGAAATTTGTTGTGTAAAGGTATAAGGTATTTAATGAGGGTCTGTCTTTCTTTTTAGGTATGATTTTAATTGGTATAGATGAAGAACAAGGCCCTCAGGTGTACAAGTGTGATCCTGCAGGTTACTACTGTGGGTTTAAAGCCACTGCAGCAGGAGTTAAACAAACCGAGTCAACCAGCTTTCTTGAAAAAAAAGTGAAGAAGAAATTTGATTGGACATTTGAGCAGACAGTGGAAGTAAGTTAGCTAAAAGAATCTGAATTTTTTTTTATACTGTATAGCAGCGGTCTCCAGCCTTTTTGGCAGGTGTTCCTATGAGAATCTAATGCCTGATGATCTGAGGTAGAGCTGAGGCGGTGATGCTAGCCCTGGGGAGCGGCTGCAAATACAGATGAAGCTTCACCTGCTGGCCCACTGCATACCTCCTGCTATGTGGCCCGGTTCCTAACAGGCCACAGACCAGTACCAGTTTGTGGCCCAGGGGTTTGGGATCCCTACTGTATAGAATAGTGAAGATTATTGCATAACTGGTAATCTATAAAGGCCCTTTCTGGGTTTTATCATGAGATCCAAGTTTGTCAGCTTAATAGTAAAATTGCTATTATTCAGCTGACATAGGAACAGTGAGGACTGCTTTTATTCACTGAATTCCTGATCTCAATTCATAATGTATTTGAAGTTACTTTCAACAAAACACATTTAAAATGGGAAAATTTAACTAAGAATAGGAACCAAGACCTGGCCCAAAGACCTACATGTTATGACTCAAATTAGGCTTAACGCTTCCCAGTAGCAAAAGTGAAAAAGTTGTGTCAGTTATGTTGCTCCTATGGTCCCACACCAAATTGTTAGGGGAGGAAATATCTTCCTACTAAAAGAACATGCTCACAGGATGACTTGGCAGAGAAATTATATCTGGGATGTAAATATAGAGATAGCTTTGTGCAGGGTTCCTGAGGGGATTGATTATTCATTATGATTGGGAACTTTTAAATTGATAGTAGAAGCCAAAATTATTATACAAATATTTACTAACATTAGACTAAAGAAGCCTCTTATTTACTGCCAAGCAGTTAGAAACAAAAATTTTAGTAGATTTTGGAATAAGGGTCTGGGATACAGCCATTTTAAAGACAGCATGATTCTGACAGATGACAAAGGAAAAATTGCCATCTAATACTTTTGTTTGGTTGGCAGATTATTTGTACTAATAGGAGATATAAAGCTAGTTCTCATCTAGGAGGTACTATGCCCTGTTTAAATGTCTCTTAAAGGTTTTTTTTTTTTTTAATTGCAATTCATAACGTCATAAGTAATCACATCAGATACAAAAGCACTTAAAACATTCTTAAATTGTTATTACTGTAAATTCATTGAAAGAAGACTATATTATTCATCTTTATCCTCTCCTCATCTCACCCTAAGTGATAAGTGCCTGGCATGTAGTGGTCATCAACCACATAACACTTGTGTAAACCTTCGTATTTTGTTTGATGGCCCATTTTGATTTATAGCCGGAGTGGTAGAAAAAAGTTTCTTGTCATTGGCGAGTGACATATTAGAGTTAAGCAATCTGTAAGTAACTCGTGGCTATAGAACTGAAACATGGAGCAAAAACAAATAGCTTATGGTTAACTCATTATTTGAATAAGCTTAGAATGAGAAAATCTTGGAATCTCTGAAAAATACTATATTTTAATGTTGATAATTTTTTTCAGACTGCTATTACATGCCTGTCTACTGTTCTATCGATTGATTTCAAACCTTCAGAAATAGAAGTTGGAGTAGTTACAGTCGAAAATCCTAAATTCAGGTGAGTTATATTGTTAGCCAAGTACTTAAAGAAGTTTTCCAAGTAATAAATCTCAGCCTAGGAAGGCGGAGGTGTTGGGGTCCATTTGTCCTATAACTCTAGACCAAACATAATTTTTTCTTGAACTATAATTATAGGGGTTTTTTTCAGTACCTGAGAGATCTGTTTTAAAACTTACTAGATGTCTCTTTAAGACAGATATCACTGCTTTTTCTTTCTCATTTCAGAGTGATTTTATACACAGTACCAGAGATGACATAAAATAACCTCCTTTATGTAAGGAGTAAAGTAAGCATAAGTCTTTTTTTTTAGCTTAAAACCAATAGAAAATCAACTCTCAAAGTTTTCGTTTTTCAGGTAGAGCTTTGATTATTTAGTGCTTATTTAAGTGGAGCTTTGAAGAGCAATATGAAATACTGATATACATCAGACCCTGTCTGGAGGTCTTTGGAAGCCCAAACTTTGAAGACAGAAAATTGGATTGCAAATGCTGGGTATCTGTCTGTTTTTACTCACTAAGTGACTATCACAAATCAACCTTACAGCTTCCTGAGTCAAATCTATACTGGGTGTTTAACATGTATCAGTTCACTTAATCCAGCAGTCCTATGAGGTTATTTACCATGAACCTGGATGCTTTTGTCAATAGTGGAAAATACTTCAGATAAATCCACAGATGCAAGGAACTGCCAGAAGGCATATTAACTATTATGTGTATTTACTCTTAGGTCACAGTTACAAGGACACTGGTCATGGTTAGGGATGGAAAAAAAGGTTGCAAACTAAGCTTAACTGGTCTTGGGAGAGTTTTTGTTAGTATACATTGTTTTTTCTAATTTCTTTTTGTTGCCTGCAGCTAAGTGATATAAACATAAACAATTTAAGAAAAATTCGTAGAAATTAAAAAAAAAATCGAAATCTATTCACTAACTTTTTTTTCCTGTAGGAAAAAGTTGTCCTTTTTTTTTTTTTTTTTTAAGGAGTAAAATTCCAGCAGGAGCAATTTACAAATCTCTAAAGAACCTGCAATTAGTTCTTATTGTCTTTTTCTATTCTAAGACCCTCCTATAACCTTTAAAATTTTTATTTTCATCTGTTAGTTAAATAGATAAGAAACCAAAGATCCTGTGTCTTCAAAAAGCCATGTATCATTTATAAATTCTGTGATAGTATGCTTAATAACTAGACTATACAACATAAGCATCAACAACTATAGAAACTACTTACATTTCTCCAATTTGCAGTAAAAAATGTCACTTTGATAAATTTCAGTTTTTAGAAGTCCAGCAATAATAGGGCCATATTATAAAGGTTGTAAAGCAGTTGATTTCTTCAAGCAAACCTCATTTAGAAAATACCATATGTTCACCATGGAATGCCTTCTTATCTCCCAGCTGATATAAACTTAAGTTATACTAGCTAAAAAGGCATTTTGACTTAAGAGCTAAAATAGAATACCTTTTGTGTAGTTTAGCTTTATATTTAAATATTTTCTATCATAGCTACACCTTAAAGGGTCTTGTTTTCAAAAGACCAAATTCTAGATTTGATGTCAAATAAACATTTTTGTGTGTAGATAAAGTTGATACGTAATCTGGGAATTCCTTCAAAATAATCTAAAGGGTAGCTGTATAGATTTTTTTTTAAGACTAGCTATAAATTGGTAATTGTCGAAGTTGGGTGTTAGGTATATGAGTTCATTACTCTCTGCTTTACTTTTGTATGTGTTTGGAATTTTGCATAATGAAAAGTTTTCAAAAAGTCAGTACTTGTGGGTTTTTTCCCTCTGCCTTCTAGGATTCTCACAGAAGCAGAGATTGATGCTCACCTTGTTGCTCTAGCAGAGAGAGACTAAACATTGTGGTTAGTTCACCGAATCCATGACGCCGCTGCCTGGTAACAACAGACCGACATTACGGAGGCCCCTGGATTGAAAAGCCACCTCTCCCACTCTTCCTGCCACTGAAGAGGACAGAACTCTATCAATAAAAACAGTGCTTTTGGAAAACAATTGAATCCTGTTTTTTTTTTTTACCTCCAGTTTTAGATATTAAGCCTTTAATACCTGCAGACTATTAAATGTTCACCATATCCAAATTGTAGCTTTATTCATTTTGTTGACAGATACAAGTTTCTGTAGCTTAAGGAACGTTATTGCCAGAAATTTAAACTATAGCTATATGCCATAATAAATAGCAAACTAAAATGTTTCAAAACTTGCTCTGACTGTAAGTTGGCATATGAGGCAAGGCCTTTATTTTATAATTTCTCATTCAAATGGGCTATTCTTGAACCTGGACTGCGGGTTCCATTGGAGATTTTAACTGTAGTAAAAGATTAGCATTATCAATCTTCAGCAGTTTTGAAATACACAGTCTGTAATCGATAACCAATATTAAAAGCAGAAATTATAGTTACTTTGGGAAACAATAGGGCTAGAAAAGTTGTGGAATATGTGTATTTTCTATGCTGCCTTTAATATTAATCACTTAAAGCAAACTAAGGAATTGGTCTATAGCAGAGGTACTACCATAAATAATGTTAAGGAAAAAAATGAACTGTATTCAGAATTTTTTAATGTACAGAATTAAGTTTTTAAAGTTCCCAAAGTGATTCCTTGGTGACCTGGGAATGTCTCAGGCCAATATATTTCACGTCCTCATTTGCACTGGGTGAGACTGGTGCTATTGGGGTTTCCTCACGCTAGTGGGGTTTCCTCAGATAAGTGTGGCTATTGATCCAAATACCAGTCCTTGGAGTCAGTCGTCCCTATTTTTGTTGCCACCAGGCCCACAAAAGGGGAGGCCATGTGAACCTGTGACCACTAGAAACAGGAAACTTCACCAACCACATCCTCTTCAGAGCTGAGTCATGAGTAGTAGGGTGTCCTAAATGCGAAGCAGGGTTCTTCCAATTCAGGGGCTGCTGCTCTGGGATTACTCATCCAAATCCACTGGGCTTGATAAAGAGGCTG
>NW_011888791.1:14989771-14995984 GCF_000151845.1 Pteropus vampyrus | reverse complement strand
GGGGAGGCCATGTGAACCTGTGACCACTAGAAACAGGAAACTTCACCAACCACATCCTCTTCAGAGCTGAGTCATGAGTAGTAGGGTGTCCTAAAAGCGAAGCAGGGTTCTTCCAATTCAGGGGCTGCTGCTCTGGGATTACGCATCCAAATCCACTGGGCTTGATAAAGAGGCTGCCATCATTTTGAAAGCGGTATGTGTTGAAGGGCCACTTCTCTGAACAGACTCAACTTCTACAACCTTAGAGCCTTGACTGACTTCACCCTTCTGGAATTGTGGATGAAAGACGAGCAAATAACTCCGTCTTTCCATAAGAAAATAACTTCTAGTGATAGAAAACAATCTCTTTGTTAGAAAAATAAGGTTTTTTTTTTCATTACAGTGTAAAACCTAGACGAATTTATTACAAAATAGTTTTAAGTAAGTTTGTTAAATTGTTTATGCTTAAAAAAACTGGAAGAAATAGAAAAGATAATTTAAGTATGAACATTAAATCTGCTTTTTTAGGATGGATAATGAGTGCAGAAGTCTTATACAAATGTTAAGAAAAATACCTTAAAACTTTAAATATCTTTACCCAAAGGGCATTTTGCTAAACTGCTAGTAAGAAATAAAAGAATACATTTGAATAGTAACATTCAGAGGGTAAATCCAAGCAGTCATGAACGTGAAGCAATTTGGATAGACATCTGGCTTTCCTTTTCTTGGTTCCCATTTTTTAGGTTATAAGTGAACAACAAACCAAGTATTCAACTCTCTCATGAGCACCCACATCCAAGATTCACATTTTTGCCACAACCAAATTACTCCATTAAGGAGCTTCCGGATCTCCCTTAGAGTCAGAAATGCTATAGTTAAATGTAACGTGCCAACTGGCTACTGCATGTCCAAAATGAAGTCAACAGCAAACATCATAATGATGAATTAGTGGCAGGCACTTCCACTGAAGTCAAGAATGATCCCAGGATGACTTAATCTCTACTTATTTTACATTCTATAAAATACAGCTAATACGAATTAAGTAAATTAGGAGATAACACCGAAGAAAAACACTAACGACAGGTCATGAAAATTTTCTAGTCAATAGATGAAAAATTGATTACTTTCAATTTTAAAAAGCAAATTACATTTTCTATTAAACTTATGTACCTGGTAATTGCAAGTACTCATTAAATACTTGTATGAAGGAATGATGAGCTATGTTAAAACTTACCTACTCATTCTGCTGGTGAAAGGGTAAATAGTCACTTTCTGGAGGACAACTTGGGAATATGCATCAATAACAAAAAATTATTTGTCAATTTTCCCTAGGGATGTAATTAGAGATGCATAATTATGTCTAATTTTTATGTATAGCAATTACATTGCATTCAATATTGTGGAATATTGTACAGTCATTAAGATACTCGTTTTGAAAAATATTTAATGATACAGAAAATGTTCACAATGTAATATTATGGAAGAAACAGGATACAAAATACACAATGTGATCCCTACAGCAGACACTTTGGGTACCCATTCCCTCTGCCTGGACCTTTCTGACTCCTGCCGGCCAGATCCCACCTCGAGTGTGCCACGCATTTATCTGTTTCCCTATCTCAGGGGCTTCTCTAAGCCTTAGGCATCCTCTAAAGTAGGAAAGTCTACTTGAGTCTGTACAAGCCCAACGCAACTTGAAAGTGTGATGTAAATGCCAACTGAAGCTGATGGATAAATGTCCCAGCCTCTTACAGGGCATTTCTGGGATGGGCCACAGAGAACTCTGAAACTCTGCAAAATTTAGTGCATGTCTTAATTTCCTGGTAGAAACCCATGGCTTTCATCAGATATTCAAAAAAGTTTATTTCCCAAGAAAGGAGAACAACTGGCAGAAAGGAAACAGTAGAAGGAAACTATAGAATGTGAACAGTGGTTATTTCTGGTGGAAAATATTTTGGTTATTTAAGATGGGATTATGAACACATTTCATTCTTTTTATATTCTCTTTTTAATAAGGAATATGTATAAAGAAGATAAAGATGGATGTTAACTAATGTATTAGCTAATTATAGCTCAAAATATTTTGCTGCCATTAAAAATGTTTTAAAAGAAAAATGATATTAAAAATGTTTATGACATAATTCAAGAAAAAAAATGATTGTTTACGAAGTCTATGACCTCAACGATGTAAACAATACATAGAGAAAAATGTCCTGAACTAGTAAGTGTTTATAAGAAGGTTGCAGGTTACAGGTTAATGTACAAAAATCAATTGCTTTTCCATATACCAGCAATGAACAATTGGAATTTTAAATTAAAAACACAATACCACTTATATTAGCACCAAATAAAAATAAAATACTTAGATGTGTCTAACAAAATGGTACTAGATCTGTATGAAATTATAAAACTGATTAAAGAAATCAAAGATCTAAATATTGTTCATGTTTATGGGTAGGAAGAGTCAATATTGTCAAATGTAAATTCTTTGCAACTTAATCTATAGATTCTGTACAATCTCAATCAAAATCCCAGTAAGTTGTTTTGTGGATATTGACAAAATGATTCTAAAGTTTATATGGAAAGGCAAAAGACCCAAAGTAGCTAACACAATACTGAAGGACAAAGACAGAGGATTGATATTACCTGACTTCAAGACACACTACATATCTATAGTAATCAAGACGATATGTATTGGTGAAAAAATAGATAAATAGATTAATAGAATAGAAATCTTAGAAATAGATAACTGATCTTTGAAAAAAAGGAACAACAGCAATTCAATGGAGAAAGAATAGTCTTTGAGATGGTGCTGTAACAATTGCACGTCCACATTAAAAAAGAAATCTAGACATAGATTATAATGGAAAATACCAAACTATAAAACTTCTAGACAATAACAAGAGAGTCTAGGTGACCTCGACCTAGGCAATAAGCTTTTAGATAAAGCACCAAAAGCACAATTCGCAAAAGAAAAAATTGATAAACTAGACTTCATCAAAAATGAAAACTTCTGCTGTATGAAGACATAAGAGAATAAAAAGATAAGCCATGGACTGGGAGAAAATATTTGCAAACATATATGATAAAGGACTGGTATCCAAAATATATAAAGAATTCTTAATATTCAATGATAAGAAAACAAACACGCAATTTAAAAATTGGCAAAGATCGTAATAGACACCTCATCAAAGAAGATATTCAGATGACAAATAAGCATATGAAAAGATGTCCAACATCATATGTCATCAGGAATTGCGAATTAAAACAACAATTAGATACCACTACACACCTATTAGAATAGCAAAAATCCCGTTCTCCTCCCCGAAAACCGACAATACCAAATGTGGGTGAGAATGCAGAGCAGCACAAACTGTGAGAATGCAAAATGCTACAGCCACTTTAAAAGATAGTTTGGCAGTTCCTTACAAAAGTAAACACAGCTTTACTGTAAGATCCAGCTTATGTCCACACAAAAACCTACACACAAATGTTTGTAGCAGCTGTATTCATAATTGCCAAAAACTGGAAGCAATCAAGATGTCCTTTGATAAGTGAATGGAAAACAAACTGAAACATCTTGACAATGGAATATTATTCAGCACTACAGATATGAGCTGTCGAGCCACAAAAAGACATAGAAGACCTATCAATGCATATTGTAAGTGAAATAAGCCAGCCTAGAAAGGCGACATACAGTTTGATTCCAAGTATAAGATGTTCTGGAAAAGGCAAAATTATAAAGACATTAAAAAGATCGGTAGTTGCCAGGAGTTTGGAATGAGGGTGAAGGAGAGGAGGGGATGGTGAGGAGCGATGACTAAAAACATAGATTTAGAGTGGTAAAACTATTATTTGTTATACTGTAATAGAGGATACATGACACTATGCATTTGTCAAAAGCCAAAGAAATGTACAACACAAATGGTGAACCTTAATAAAAACTGAACTTTGGTTCATGATAATGTATCAATATTTGTTCACTAATTGTAAAAAGTGTACCATACTAATGCAAGATACTGATAATATGGAAAAACTGGTGTGCTTTTGGGGTTGTTATATAACCTGATTAAATATTAAATATTAAGAACTCTCAGAACAATCCGGTCAATTTTTCTGTAAATCTAAAACTTCTAAAAAATAAAGTCTATTAATTTTTTTAATGCATGGGGAAAGTCTCAAGAGATCATCCAAAATGTTCACACTGATTATGAATATTTTTTCTCACTTTTTATGTTTTAATGTATTTTCCAAATGTTTTTCAATACATCAGGTATTAGAGAATCGCCTCAAATTAAGTCTTGAATTCTAAACCTTACAGTGAAAAGCATGGACTTTTATAACCTGATTAAATATTATTTTTAACACTTGCAGACAAATTCCATGACCAATACCCAGGTTTTCCCAATTAAATAGTTAAATGAAAGTTTGGATATTCTTATTTAATTTTGAAGTGTTCTCACATCCCTCTGTAGCCTTACCTGGAGAGGAGTCTTGCCCAGCTGGTCCCGTGCTGGCCACGGCCCCTCATTCAAACCCTGTGTGGGGTGCTTATTTTCCTTAGTTCAGGACCACAGACAAGCTCTAACCCAGCTGGCCCAAACGCTTCACATGCATAAAGTGTCTTCACATTTCCTGGGTCAAAGCCATCCAGCTACACACAACGCAAGTACCCCCAAAGGAGGAAAGCAGCCTACAAAGTTCCGTGAAGTGCAATCCCACCCCGCTTACCTGTGATCCATCTGGCTGACTTCAGATTCCAGCTGCCTCACCTCTAGCCCCAGGACCCTGCCTCCCCTTAGCTTTAGATGAAAGTACACCGTCAGTTGCTGGTGCTTGCTTCTGACTCAAAAAGAGTCCCTGGGCAACAAGAAGCACTATTTGCCTACTGACCCCTCTGCGTAAGAAGGAAATCGTTGATCTCAGTGTGGTTTGAAATCCTCGGCACTTTCTATGCCCACATCCCAAGAGGGTAAGCAGTGAAGACTTTTAAACTGAAATGTGCTAGATTAGCAGTTCTTAGCCAGAGTTTTATATCAGAACCACCAGGGAACTTTTTTGAAGTGTACAAGCCTGGTCCCTAGCCTTGATCTATCAGATCAGAGGCTCCCAGGATGCTGCTCTGGGCAGGTGCATTTTGAGGGTTCTCCTCAGTCAGATCTGGCATTTGCTGCTGGTTATGAAACATTGTAAGAGGTAACTGCAGGTGGCATGATCTGCTCAAGTGTATTTGGAGCTCATCCCACCTCTCCTTTTGGTCAGCAGGAGGCATACCAGGGCGCTGAGGAGTCAATTGGTTTTCAGGAAGCGACTCCAGTGCATTAGTTAGGTTCATGTCATCTGTGCCTTTGCTGACCTCATCCTTGACTCCTAAAGCCAGTCAAGGGGACAAAAAATGCAAATGTCTAACGACATTTAACTCTGCTCAGCAGCCCAGCTTGTAGTAACCTTGTTTTGGGGTTCCCCTCGCAAGGGCTCAAGGCAGATCCACCAGGGCTTCCTGCAGATCCCTCTCAATGAGAAGCCTCTTCTAGATCCAGAGGGATGTGAAAGTAATCCAGGGAAATATGCATTTAAAGAAAGGAACGTGCTGTTGTCCCAGAAGGCAAGTGGTGGTGTAGAAACTTTGGTGAAGTGATCGTTGTCCCTTTTGAGCAGTTACCACAAGAAACTGTCTGCATTAGAAGCATCCTTCACACAGAAATCAACATCTCACCTTACTGCAGGAGGTGAAGTTAACTTCAAAGTTAATCCAGTCATGTAGGTTTTACCAAGAGCTGCAGTGAGACTGGAATAAGGATGAAAAGGAGAAGCAGAGGAACAGGAAAAACCTGGTTTCCCTGGGCTGAGTAGGGATGAATTGGGGGGAGCCCCAGCCAACAGCCTCAGAGTGCCTGGCCCCACTGGGGTTTTCCAGGGAGAGAGGCTGAGAGCAGCAGCTCGGTTATCAGCTAGATCTAGCTGTCTAGTTGATAACTACCATCAGAGCCGTGTTTGCCTGGGTCGGTATCATGGGGCCATACTGCTTGGGAAGCCTCTACGGGCCTGGTGGGCACATGTTTTGAGGGAACTTATATAAGTTCTCACCAGGAGGGAAGGCAAAAAAAGCTTCTGTGGAGATGGTCATGTGGCATTTAAGTGACGGTGGACACAACCCGGGACAAAATCATCCCCTCTGAAAAAAGTAGCTCACTGGTCCTAAAAGAATGGCTGTAGAGACTCACCATCACTGGC
>NW_011888791.1:14984215-14989721 GCF_000151845.1 Pteropus vampyrus | reverse complement strand
CAGTTGCTGGTGCTTGCTTCTGACTCAAAAAGAGTCCCTGGGCAACAAGAAGCACTATTTGCCTACTGACCCCTCTGCGTAAGAAGGAAATCGTTGATCTCAGTGTGGTTTGAAATCCTCGGCACTTTCTATGCCCACATCCCAAGAGGGTAAGCAGTGAAGACTTTTAAACTGAAATGTGCTAGATTAGCAGTTCTTAGCCAGAGTTTTATATCAGAACCACCAGGGAACTTTTTTGAAGTGTACAAGCCTGGTCCCTAGCCTTGATCTATCAGATCAGAGGCTCCTAGGATGCTGCTCTGGGCAGGTGCATTTTGAGGGTTCTCCTCAGTCAGGTCTGGCATTTGCTGCTGGTTATGAAACATTGTAAGAGGTAACTGCAGGTGGCATGATCTGCTCAAGTGTATTTGGAGCTCATCCCACCTCTCCTTTTGGTCAGCAGGAGGCATACCAGGGCGCTGAGGAGTCAATTGGTTTTCAGGAAGCGACTCCAGTGCATTAGTTAGGTTCATGTCATCTGTGCCTTTGCTGACCTCATCCTTGACTCCTAAAGCCAGTCAAGGGGACAAAAAATGCAAATGTCTAACGACATTTAACTCTGCTCAGCAGCCCAGCTTGTAGTAACCTTGTTTTGGGGTTCCCCTCGCAAGGGCTCAAGGCAGATCCACCAGGGCTTCCTGCAGATCCCTCTCAATGAGAAGCCTCTTCTAGATCCAGAGGGATGTGAAAGTAATCCAGGGAAATATGCATTTAAAGAAAGGAACGTGCTGTTGTCCCAGAAGGCAAGTGGTGGTGTAGAAACTTTGGTGAAGTGATCGTTGTCCCTTTTGAGCAGTTACCACAAGAAACTGTCTGCATTAGAAGCATCCTTCACACAGAAATCAACATCTCACCTTACTGCAGGAGGTGAAGTTAACTTCAAAGTTAATCCAGTCATGTAGGTTTTACCAAGAGCTGCAGTGAGACTGGAATAAGGATGAAAAGGAGAAGCAGAGGAACAGGAAAAACCTGGTTTCCCTGGGCTGAGTAGGGATGAATTGGGGGGAGCCCCAGCCAACAGCCTCAGAGTGCCTGGCCCCACTGGGGTTTTCCAGGGAGAGAGGCTGAGAGCAGCAGCTCGGTTATCAGCTAGATCTAGCTGTCTAGTTGATAACTACCATCAGAGCCGTGTTTGCCTGGGTCGGTATCATGGGGCCATACTGCTTGGGAAGCCTCTACGGGCCTGGTGGGCACATGTTTTGAGGGAACTTATATAAGTTCTCACCAGGAGGGAAGGCAAAAAAAGCTTCTGTGGAGATGGTCATGTGGCATTTAAGTGACGGTGGACACAACCCGGGACAAAATCATCCCCTCTGAAAAAAGTAGCTCACTGGTCCTAAAAGAATGGCTGTAGAGACTCACCATCACTGGCGACCTGAAATAGGCCGCCAGCTTCTCTGTGGCTCTGTGCCCACCAGCCACCTGAGAAAATGTGCTTCAAGGGGGACCCAGGAAGGGTTGTGCAGGGACCATGTTATTGCACCAACTCCTTTCACTGTTGGAAAAGTTCTCTTAGTTCTTCTTATTGATCAGCAAATACTTTTGAGCCCCCCTTACAAGTCAGACCCTGCTTTTGGGCCTGGGGACACATCGATGAACAAGGCAACATGGGCTAATTCTCTCCAGGGACTAAGAATTTTGGCCTTTGCATCTCTTGCAGAGTTATCTCTTCCAAGTTTGCTATCACTGAGATATCTGTGGCATCTTCACCTCTAGTCTGCATCCAGAATGATGGGGGCTGTGCCTTTGCAGGAGCAGACTGGGCGTGAAGGCATCTTATACAAAACCAGCCTCCAGGCCTCCTTCCAGATGGGCTCTGTTAGGGGCACCCCCAGGCACCAGCAGCGACCTGCCCGTGATTGGTGAGAAGATGTCACTAATGACTGGAATCTGTAATGTGCATAGTACACTCTTTCCTGCCACAAACTACGTGGAGATTTCTTCTGGTTTTTTTTTGTTGTTGTTGCTTTGTGTTTTTCTCTGTTCTTAAAAAACAAAACATCGTTGTAATACAGGGTATTATACAGTTTCTTCTAAAGCAGGAAGGGCTGCAGGTGCTTACAGCTGATTTCACATTTCTGAAAAACCCCAGTCCTAGGCATCCTTTATACAAAGTGGGGGAAGCTGATGGCCTTGAAGGGAGAAGCTTTCCATGGAGGGGAGTAAATGATCACATGAACCCCTGTCTGACACCTAGACACTGGACAACACAGCAAAACCGGGCGTAGGGAGGATCCCCATGCTTCAGATGACTGCACACTCAGCACCAAAGTCCTGCCCTATATTTGCTCTATTTCAAACTGGACCTCAAGGCGACCCAGGTGACAGAGGCACTGACTAGAAGGCGGGGAAAGGGGCACTTGCATCGCCAGGCTTCTGTCTACTAGATTCTTGTGCTAGTGACTTCAACTGTCCCACAAAGAGCCTCACTGAATTTTCAATCCATAACCGAAGACTTTATAGCCTCAGTTTTCTCTTGTGAAAAATGAAATAATCATAAGATCTATCTCAAAGGGTTGCCATGAGAATTAAACAACGTAACGGACTTAACTCCTGAAAAGAACAGGATATACTCTCTATCAACAGGGGATGGTGCAACTCTTTCAGAAAGGCTCTTAAATGCTTTCAAGTTTCTAAAGCATCTTGACCTTGCAAAACATGTTTTCCTAAGAATCATTTTCAACCAAGTAGTGGGGTCAGCAAGGCAGAAGCCAGCCTACAGTTAAAAAGCCTCCCTCCCCAGACCGGGCCGAGCCCGTGTGGCCCTGCGTAACCAGCGCAGGCTGGCAGTTCAGCCAGGGAGCCAACTTCCCACTTCTTTCTGGGTGATGAGGTTCTTTCCTGGGCCCTCTATTACTCGTATGTTCATGACACACACAAACCTCAGCTTTTCCCCATGAGGGTCCCTGGCCTTTAGGGCAAGTTCTGCCCTGGGTAGAGCTTTCGCTTCCTAGAAGAGCACACAAGATGGCATCAGGAAGCAAGATGCTTCCAACCCTCCCATGAAACAAAACGGTCTCCTGGAGCTCTAAGGGAAACCTGGGCTCAGGTCAGCTCCCTCTCCCCTCCCCACACAGGCACCACAGAGTCCTCCAGAGCCCTGGTGGTCCTGGTTCAGCTGGACCCCAGCACAGAGCTGGGAGGCCCCTGGCCTGCTTCCCAGGGGCTCTTCACCCCAATGGGGGTGGAGCAGAAGGAGGGAGCCCTGGGAGGCGGTCTGCGCCTGTCCCAGGGAGTGTGTGAGTCAAGCCAGCAGGGAGGGAGGGGCAGAGGTGAAGGAGCCTCAGGGGAAGAAGAGAGAAGAGGAGCATGGGAAACGCCTGTGCTGTCAAACTCCTCTCTGTAGCTCTGGGACAAGCCAAGAACTCTGAAGTGAGTCAGCCCTGTCCAGAGCTCATCCACCTTCTTTTCATATCCTTGTTGAAAGAGTGGCCTCTTGAAACCTATTTGTATAGGAGGAATTTTGCAATCTCTCAGTGGCTTTTGTCACCTGTGAAAAAAACTACAGGTCAGCTAACAAAGTAGCTTGCTTATCAGGTGATTGGAGCCAGGAAGATTGCAGGCCGGTGATGGGGAAATCCTGTCTTGCATGGTTTCCTTCCGTCTCCCCTCTGCGTGGGCCCCACAGCAGTGGGGAGGCCTTCTTGGGCCTGGCACCCAGGCAGCTGGGCTCTCAGCCAAGCGTCCAGGGGATACTCTTCCTGACACCTGGATGCTTCTCATCTTCCTGGGGCACAGGGAACATGAGGTTCCTGCTTTGGAGATTGACTGAATGGAAAACACCTGCATTTCCAGGGCCTTGGAGCAACTAGCTTCAGCTGGGCTTCCTGAGAGACACTGAGGAAGAACATTGGTCAGGGGCATTTCTATTTCGCTTTGCGCTGCTTCAAGCATGCTGGCCTGGATTGAATGAGAGAGTCGGTGAACGTGCCGGCACAGGGCAGTGCCCTGGGACATTCTTCCTCAAGGCCCCCGGCCCAGCAAAATACTATACTCAACAGTATTGGTTGAACCTTAGAATGAGGGTATCTGAGCTTTAATAGTGACTTAAGTTTAAGATCTTGACATGCTTGTGGAATGCTGCTGGCCTTGTTTAAACCAATATGGCCTATTTTTTCAGGTTCTTGGCCTGTTTTGGAGGATTGTTGGACCTTCTTCATATGCAGAAAGCAGGTCTGTCTGCTCCTTTTTCATATGGCCTCCCCATCCCTCCTCCCCGCCCCCCAACACACACACACACACTCACTAAGCCCATAGTCAGGCCAGTTCTCAAGTCTCAAAAACAAAGAGAAAGGTCAAAGGCCAAGTTTCCCCACTTGAAGCCTAAAGGGCAGGCCCTCCCCAGGGCAGTCAGGGCCTGAATGGAGCAGGTACTCGTGCCCATACCCCAGGTGCAGCCTGAAGCACAGGAGCTCTGCGGGAATTTTCCATCTTGCTCTGCAGCCTGGTTGGCTCCTCCTTAGATCATTATCCTGCCAATGACACAGGCCTGGGTTGGGCAGCTTTCCTGCAGGTCACCACAGGCGGGCGGTAGAGGCAGGGCCTGAGCCTGTTCTGGTCCTGCATCCCCATCTACAGCTCAGAAGGGCGAAGGAGGGGTTCATAGCCCCAGATATCCCTCAGGCCACAGCCTCAAGTCAAGGCCTTGTTTCCTCCTGGCCTCCCACTGGCTTGTTTCCTTGGCTTTCTCTCTGGGCGGCTCTGGATCTTCACAAAACCCCTTCCTGGAAATTTGCTTGTTGCCATGAAATAATGCAAACGTGCTCCTGGGGCTGTCTAGGCAACAGCAGTCTCTGTTTCCTGGAGACCTGGAGAGAGAGGGCCAGGCAGGCCTGTGCCCCTTCTCCAGCCGCCCACCTCAGAGGTCAAACACCTCTCAACCTCACAGCCCTGGGTAGCGACAAGTGCAGGGACACAAAAGGGGCCAGCAAAGCCTGGCTATGCGGCTGTTTGGCGGTCAGACCCTGGCATATGCCCCCTTGGTGTTAGTGGCTTGAGACTCTGGGACAAGGAGCTTGTGTCCAAAGAAAGATCAATGGCTGCACCCCGCTGGCTGCACCCTGCTGTACCACCCCCTCACCCCAGTGGCATGAGGAAGGAAGGAGGTAGAGGTAAAGGTGAGACCCTGTAGGTGGGCCCCAAGGACTGTCATCTTCAGAGAATGGGGTAGAGGGACTGTATAAACAGTGACCAGGCAAAATGGATTGTCACTCATACCCTCTCAGTCATGTGATCCCTAAAGTTCTTCCTGCCCCTCTCCTCACCACCAAGTGTGGTCCTTGAGCTGAGGGTCTGGTGAGAATGTTATTGCTTCCCAGCTCCCCTCTTCTCTTGCTACAGCTACCTCTGTAATGGGGCCATGACTGCTCAGGAGAGGAAGGGAATCCTAGGGCCTCCTACTCCTAGTGAAGGAGATGTGACGGGAACACACATTGACCATCTATTAGGTAGCAGGCCCTCGGATCAG
>NW_011888791.1:14968308-14983660 GCF_000151845.1 Pteropus vampyrus | reverse complement strand
CACTTTGAGCCCTCCAAATTAGGGTGTAGACCAAATGAGATCCAAGGTCTAATAAGAAGCAAGCCAAGGTAACTTCGCCTAATTATTTCAAAGCAGAATTTGCCTCGTGTTGGATGGTATTATCCAGCTGAGTTTATTCATATGGCTAGATATGTGGATCTCACCAGCCAGAAGCCAGAGAGAGCTTTAGGGCTTTGGAGCTGAGCCTGTGGGCCCATCTCCCACTCAGGCAGGGCAGCCCCTCCCCACCCACTGTGGGATGAAGGGCACGTGCTGGAGCTAGGATTGGGGCTGGAAGGAGAAGGAATTATCAGGAGAAAATCTTTTCCTCCCACAAAGGATATCAAAATACTGGTGCCGTTTGCCAAGTCCTAGCACAGGTGTCACTTGTGCTGCCCAGTCCCTCCGCGAGGGCCTTAGGGCAGCCCCACACATGGGGCACCCCCACCCCACCTCTGTGCTGCAGTTCAGCATCTAGGAGACACCAGGCTACAGGTGAGTATGAATCTTCATTGAGGCCTGAAAGCTTGTGCAATGAGGCCTATCTATCCCTGGACAAGCACCAAGTGCCTCTGCTTGGCTGGCCTCTGACCTTGGAGAGGGGTGGCAGTTGAGGGCAACATCTTTGATCTCCCTGAGGTTCCCTTTTGGCCTTTCCACCCACTTCTGGCCTCCCTCACCAATCAGGATGCTCACCCCTGCCGTGTGTCTGTGGCCTAACAGCTGTGGGGGAAGCAGAGAAGTCATGCCTCGATGCCTCCAGGTTCTTAGCAGCTGTGAGCTCTCTGTTGCCTGGTAGTTTCAAGCCTTTCTTCTGGAATGTTCATTTTTGTCCACTGACAACATCACCATCAGCTGTGAGTGCTGAGAGGCCAAGGACTTACATGTAGGCAAAATGCACTTCAGCATTCCCAGACCCAAGGCCACCTCTAACCTTCATGTTTGAGTTGTTCAGGCTGTTTTTCTGGTGGAAAAACCATTAACTGAGAATATGAGGGAAGGGGCCCTCAAGACTCCAGTGCAGCCTTTGTCTGTCTGTTGGAATGCAGGTAGGAATGCCAGGGAGAGGAAAATCTCCTTCTGAGACCTTGTGGCAGAGTAGGGGGAGTGATATAGACTGAAGGAAAAGTCCTGGAGTCTCCAGAGCTGCTACGCCCCATAGCCACCAATTCCAGCCTCCTCGGTGGCTTCCGTGCCACATAGGCCAAATTTCCAGGGCTCTGGACCCACTGGACGCCTGCATCAGCATTGTCTGGGCGCTTGTTAAAATGGGATGTTCCTGGGTCCCATCCTACACACTGATCTGAGTAGAAGAAGAAGGGCAGGGAGTCTTTGAGCTAACAAGCTCTTCCGCCCCCAGGTGACTCTCGTACCCTCAAGTTTGAGAAACATTGCCCTGCATACTCAGGTCAGACCCAGATTGGTGGGCGGGAGGGGTGGGGGGTGCAGCTCTATACAAAGAGCCTTTTCTCTAGCCAGCAGCCCCACCCCCGACATTCAGCAGAAGCAGCATTTCTCTCACTATCATGGTGTTCTTGCAGAGGACTGAGTTGCCAGGCCTGAGGGAGAAGCAGCCTGTCCTCCCAGGGCCCCACTCCAGAGCTTTCCTCCCCTGTAACCTTGCCTGGACCTTGCCCTGCGGGACTCTGGCCAGGTTGACAGCTTGGGAAAACCCTGTGGGAGCCTGGACAGCAGAGGAGGCAGAGTGGGAGGTGCCCCTGAGGGCTGGGGGTGCATCCTCCCCTGGGATGCTGTCTGACATCCCCCTAGCAGAGACCTTAGGCTCCTCTCCTCAGAGTGCCCGCTGCACCCCATTCCAGCACACCCACCCCCTCCTCGCCCACCTCTACACTTCTGTGCCCGGTAGGCCCCGCCTTGCCAGCCTCCAAATTTGTATTCATCTTTCAGAACCAACCTCAGCTCCCCCACCTTTTCTGTGAACCCTTCCTGCCGCCCTGATAGAGAACGGATCTCTCCCTCCTGTGGCAGGTCCCTCACAAGGTCACGTCTCTCACATCCAAGGGCCTTCCCGTAAGCACGCAAAGCCTCCCTGCAGGCCTTTCGTCTCCTTGGTGAGCAGCTGCGACTCAGAGTAGGTGTGCAGGGAAGCTGGTTCTTAGTTTGGTCTGTGGTCTGGAAGTAGTTTAAGGCTTGTTTTTTCTCTAACAATGGTTTGGGTGAGTTTTCTATTATCTTATTTTAGAAGTGAAGTAAGACCAGCTCGGTCACACCTTCATCACTTCAAGTAAGCTCATTCTATTTTGACATGTTATTTCCTATGCTGATTGCAATTTGTGATTATTTTATTTGTTTGTTTTCTTGGTTTTCACCCAGTCTGCCCACTAGAATGTGCGAGGGGACATGGCACATTCGCTTCCCTACTGAGTATTCAGAGACAGTGCTGAGTGAGCCCTACAAGGCGTTTGAGAAATGTTTACCAACCAAGAGAATAGAGCGTCAAGATTAGTTTTTGTAAATCTAAACATTCTTGTGAATTATGAAAGGATAGGTATGAAATTAAATCGCTTGTCCTGCCCCAATGTACTCATTCAACAGGTAATTCACCCTCACGGTATATAGCTTTCAAATCAAATGCAGGTACCTTACTGACCCCTGGCCTCAACTTCCATAGGCTCATGCCTCATCTGATTCTGTGCAACTCAAGCCACTTGGTATGAAATTTGATTGGTTTGGAGGTGACCCTGCCACAGTGGCAGAAGTTAGTACACATGCAGGAAAGGACAGGGAAGCAACAGGCTGAGGAGGAGGAAAGGGGTCTGGGCTTTCTTAGCCAGGAACCTCAGGCTTCTCTACAAACCTGCTGGTCACCTTTTGGGCTGAGAGCTCACCCAGGAGCCTGAAGCACGGATGCACTAGGTCAGATGTGCAGTCCTGAAAGTGTCATCTCGCCCACTGGGGGAGAGCTTCCCAGGCCAACAGCTACCCCAGTGCATAGGGCTCATCTCTCAATAGCAATTCCCTCTGGCCCCAGCCTGGTGGGTACCAGGTATTGGCCTGCACAGGGCCTTCGTGTCATTTGGAAAAGTATGACTCATTGTCCAGATGGACACAGCCCAACCCGGGCTGGGTTAGCCCCCATTCACACCTCAGCCCACACCTGCGCAGATATACACAGCAGCTCTGACCCCAGGAAAGTCCCCAAAATTTGTAGGAAAGGGAAAGGCGGACGCAGTACATTCTCCACAAAGCCCCTTCTCTGGGTCTTCCCCAAGCATTCCATCCCATTCTGGCTCCATTATATCCCAGCTGGAAGAACGCTGGGCCACTCACCCCCTCAGTAGGACCTTGGACCCTGGGCTCTGGAAGGGGCTGAACCTGCCCCACATCCAAGGATTCTAAGTCAAGTTTCTAGCTGAAGCGAATGATTGGCAAGGTTGCCCAGCCTGGCTCCCCTTCAAGGCCTGGCTCAGGCTCTTGCCCACACCTCTCTGCCCTCTGTCCCCACACCTCCTTACAGTGTTTACCTCGCAGAAGGAGGCAAGCTGGGAAACTCCCCAGTTGCCTGCCGCCAGCTGAGTATAATTAGGCCTGCCGCTCCCACAGAGGCGACACTGTGTGCTTGCCAAGCTCATGCCTTCTGCAGCTTGTTGGCAGCGCCTCAGGGCAGTAGAGCCTTCCAGCCTGTCTCCACTCAGGGAAAAGCAAGAACGAAGAACAGAAGAAGATGGGAATGAAGCCAAGATGGAGAGGCCAGAGCTGGGGCTGGGTCCTGGAGCCCAGCAAAGGCCTCGGAGTGGCTGTCTCCCCAGAGTCACCCCTCAGCCATTTCAGGCCCCCTGCAGGGGGTCGTGGAACAGAGAAGGGGGATGTATTTCTGGGTATCTCCAGCCAGCAGCTGTCCTCGCTGGCTGGGGATTTCCACAACAGAAACCTCCTAGGGGCTGGCCACAGGGGCCTCAGCTGTCCCCAATGATGTTTCAAGTGGTTTTGCTTTTGAGGAACCCGCTGCCCAGGACTTCGAGGGCCTCTCCTGGCCCATGCCTGTCTCAAGGCCTCCACTGGCCACAGCCGCATTCCCCGATACCCTCACTCCTCACTGGCTCCTGACTACTTGCTGCTGTTCCTGGGCTCTTCGGCCAGGGAGCGATTCCAGGCTCTGCTGAAACTCTGGAAGGTAGACAGAGCCCAGTGGTTGCGCGGAGGCCCCCGAGCCTCCAGCAACAGCGTGCCGCTGCCCGGCAGTGACCCATAATCTCCAAAGACCCCAAATGCACACCATTTACTCACGTGTCCCCAAGGACCCTACCGCACTTAAAGAAACGCTGGCCCATAGCTGTCACTTCAGGGACCCAGCAGGAGAGAACAAGAGCAAACCCTTCTCACTGCTGGGGCAGCCCAGCATGCACAGGGTTCATCTTGATATCAACCGGGTTTTCTCCAGCACACAGCCTGGGCACCATGACCCACCCGGGCTGAATGTCTTTTTTCTTTTTCTTTTCTTTTCTTTCTTTTTTTTTCTTTTCTTTTCTTTTCTTTTCTTTTTTTTTTTTTTTGAGGGATTCATGAGCTGAGGCCCCCCTTTCTGGGGCTCACTACTCTTTTTTTATTTTCCCATCCCCCTTTACGCCTCCCCTTTGGCAACCATCAGCTTGTTCTCTATACCCATGACTCTGTGTCTATTTTGTTTTGTTTATTCATTTGTTTTGTTTTGTTTTGTTTTAGATTCTACATACGAGTCAAATCATATAGTATCTGTCTTTCACTCACTCTCTGACTTATTTCACTTAGCATAATATTCTCTAGGTCCACCCAGCCTGAAAGCAAAGGCCCATTGTCAGGCCAGAGCTTTGGATGTTCTTGACCCTGTGAACACTGTAAACTCTTAACAGGACATCGTTTCCTGCAAAGGTCCACTTAGTGCTAGATATCTAGGCAGTTCTCACAGGTTACAAATGCCTCCTTTATGTTCCCTGACCAAGCCAGCTATGTCTCACCGCAGGGCCTTTACACCCTCTGTTCCCCTTGCCCGGACGGTTTTCCCTAGTTCATTACATGGTTGGCACCTTCATCTCCTGCAAGTGAAGTATTACTTTCTTGACCATTATTTCTAGAGGACTCTGCATTCTGTCATAACTTTTTCATTTCTCTCATTGAACATACCGCCATTTTTTTAAAATCCTAGATATTTCCTTATCATGTCTCTTCTACCACTAGAATATAAATTCCACAGGGCAAGGACCTTTTCTCTTCTGCTCACTATTATTTTCTACCACCCAACACAATGCACAGTGCATTATGGGTGCTCGATAAATGTGTATCGAATGAATGAAATGCCAACATATCTTTAAGCCTATGGCCTGGCCCAGTCCTCTCCACCAGGAACTGATCACTTGATCACTCTGGAGGTTCATTTGAAAATTTGAAAATGGCTGCTTCAGTCACGGGACTTTACCCCGGCCCCTTCTCTTACCGAGATGTGAGGAGTGGCCTGGGCTCACAGGCATTGTAATATGATGCTGGAAGGGGCTGCATAGACCACTTGATCTATGTTTTTGCTGATAATGATCCCATCTGCCTAGTGCTGGCCTTTCAGAGAAGAAGCAGAAGCTTCCGATCTACGGCCCCTTGACCTCTTTCCCAGCATGGCTTTCTGCGTGTGCGAATGGAAGGAGCAGCCACTTCCTTTATGGTTTGTCTTACATCCAGTTCAATTTGAACTTTGACATTCAAAGCAAGAGTGAGGAGAGCAAGAGGAGATGATCTAGAATCTTCTTTTCCCAGTGCTGTCTCAGCTCCTCAAGATTCAGCAAAGCAGAATGGTTGAGAAGTTATCCACTGGGTATTCTGGAAATTCACAAAAGGAAAGATACACAAACATCTCTGGATAAATGTTCTGGCCAGGGCCTGCCTGCTTGGGAGAAGTCTCGAGGACTGTCAGGAAGGACCCGATGCCTCCCATAAACCACCCAAGAGGGACCAGAACCTCACCCGGGAAGCAGGGTCAGAATCAGAGGACGTGGTTGTGTTGTAGCCTTGGCCTCCTCCATTCCAGGCACTGGAGAGATGTCCAGCCTCAGACATGGGTCCTGATCTGAGAATGAATCTTGACACCACCGTTGCCCTTGGGAGGCAGGTGGCATAACAGCCATGCAGAGAGAAAAAGCTTATCCCCCACAGCCCAACTTCCCTGGTGCTGCCAAAGTGGCTGCCTTATCCCCAGCCCTTTCCTCTCCCGGGCCCCCAGCACAGGTGCCCACCAGATCCTGTCGGTTCACTTTACCACCCCCAGGCTCCCTGCCCTCTCTTTCTAGTCCCTGACTCTTCTGAAGACACTATTGCCTTGAGCCCCCAAATGGTGACCCTGACACCAGTCCTCTCTCTAACCTCTCCTCACGCCTCAGTGAGATAAATATTCCTTAAGCATCACTTTCCTGTACTGCCTCTTGGGTAAAATCCTAACTCTTCGGTCACCGGTCAGAGCCTTTCCCACGCATCCCAAACTGTCCTCCTAGCCTCATCACCGGTGCCTCTCTGCATCCGTCTGCTTGTTCTGCAAATATACCATTTGTCCATCTGCTCATTCATTTATTTATATTTACCATGATCAGAGCTTATAGGGATAGAAATTACCTTTCCTTGTGTGAAGGGGCAGGAACAGAGAGCGAGGAGGTGACCCATATATCCACTGACAGGTGGACTTGGACTTTAAACGATTTTTAAGTAGGTTCCTCTCACTGCCTTTATTCTCAGTCCCTTTCTCTTGGTCCCTCGCACTGTCTTTCTCTTGATACCCTTTGTCTCTCTCACTGTCTTTGTCTCTCTTAGGCTCTCTCACTCTCTGCCTCTGAGAGGAGACCACACTCTGTCTGTGGAGGGTTACCCTTTTTTAACAAAATTTCCTTTGGGTTCTAAAAAAAATATTTTTAAGTATTTCTTGACTAAGAAACTAATTTTGTTATGTTGGTGGGCTTATAAAATAATGTATTTAAAAACCATTTTCAACAATAAATTATTTTAAAAGATAACATACATTAGAGCAAATAGCTTATTTATATTGATTATCCCAATATTTAACAATAACAAGAGAAATATTATTCTTGGTACTTTAATCACTTTAATATTATTCTTGTACTTTAATCACTTTCTTAACTATATCTGTCTCTAAATACTCCACCACTGACATTTTTCTGAAAAATTCATTACTTTCAACATGGGCTTATTATTTTTAATTTTTCATAAAATTGCATGCAAGCTCCTTTAAAATTGCACTTTAAAGTTAATAAATTTGACATTTTTGATACTTTTAATTGACTCTTCTTTGTAGACCTTAATATCTTCAAATGAGAATTTACTCTCCATGTAAGTACCGAGGTACCTGGTAAGTTCAGAGGAATTCTGTTACGAAGTGGCCATTTTCAATTATGGTTTTTTATATTGCAGTTTTAAAATTTGTCATGGGCTCTGAGTTTCCAAAGGAACACTTAGCAGCTGGGAGGAGTGTAGAGGTAAGAGTGCCAGCTGGGAGTAAGCTTTATTAGCTGTGCGGCCTTGGGCAGGGGCTTCACGCTCTGAGCTTTAGTCCGTCCTCTGTAAGGCCCTACATTCAACCCTGCAGGCATGACAATACACACGGTAGGCCCAGCACAATGTTGACACTTAGAGGTGCTCAATGAATAGATATTATTGTTATTCCCAGGTGCCAGCGTCACCTGGACAGTCACTGCTGATTCTCCCTCCTGCCTCTCACGATGGGCCTGCTCCATTGCATCCTGCCTCCCTCAGGCCTGTGGAAAGTTTTAGTCTCACACAGCAGTCTCTAATAAGTCACAATTCACGCGTTAGTGTTTACCATGTACCCGGTACTGTTCTAAGCACTTTGCATGGATATTAACAAATTTAATTCTCATAATGGCTTCTCTAGGATAGATCAAATTATTTCACCGTATTACAAATTATGATGCCTAAGGATACCCAGATAGGAAGTGGTGGAGCTGGGCTGCATGCCCCGGCAAGCTGGCTCCTCTGCTTGCAAGCTGTCTCAGAGATCTCGCCTTGTCCCTCCAGATCCTCTCCCCGCACCTTCTCCATTCAACACTGTGTCCAGAGGAGGCCCATCCGTGCGACTGATTTTGGGCCACAGGCCCCCTTGCCCTCTGGCTGCCTTTGGTGTCGGCCAGTGGGGAGCCCAGGAGAGATCAAAGGGCGGGAGGAGAGGAAAGCCTGCATTAATTCCCCTGAAGCGCTCGCTGCTAGGTCACCCAGCTGTTTGTGACCAGGGAAGCAAGTTCACGGCTTCTGTCAGGCAGCCTCTTCCAGTCAGAAGTGTGGGCACTGTCGCTATCGCCGCAGGCTTCGGGCTTCAGCAGCAGCCCCCGTGCCTCCTCCCCCTTCACATCTTCATAAACAGTCCCTTTGTAAGTGAGCCGGCCACCACCCTGTGCTGCATCTCAGCCATTCATTTAGCAAGGCTTAGCTCGTCCTTGGGCCTTAGCGGTTTGCTGCTTCTTTTATTTTTAATTTTTCTTACTTATTTTTTAAAAAGATTTCAATGGGTTCAAGAGGATATGCAGCAAAAAAGTCATTCATCCTCTCTTGAACACCCAGTTCTCTCCACAGGCAACTAAAAAAATTTTTTTTAAAACAATTTATTTTTATTGTGGCTAAATATACATAATATAAAGTTTGCCATTTTAATCATTTTCAAGTATATAATTCTGTGGCATTAAGAACAGTCACGTTGTTGTGTAACCATCGCCACTGTCCATTTCCAAAACTTTTTCATCTTCCCAAACTGAAACTCTGTCCCCATGAAACACAAAGTCCCTGAAAGGGTTTTTTGTGAATCCTTCCAGAGACATTTCATGCCTAGTCAAGCAAACACATATAAATAAAAACACAAAAGGTAGCTTATTTTTACACTTTCCACATTTGGCTTTTTTCACTTAATAATGCATCTTAGATATCATTTCTCATAAATATTTAATGTAATTTCTACTCCTTCCGCTAAACCTTTTCTTCGATGGATATTCTCTGTTTATTCTCTGTATATTCAGGTCTTCCCACATTGATGGAAATAGAGTGTTTTCAGTCTAGTGCTATGGTTTACTTCTCACCTCCTGTTTTCTCTCCAGGCTCATGACCACCCTATATGGAAGACCATCCATTGTCATGACTTCAGAGCCTTTCAGTCCTCTCTGTTTCTGACTTGCTGACCTCTCTCAGGAGACTACCTGCTCCTTAACTTCTTGCTCTGCAATGACCCCAGCACATGTCTCCTTGCGGCCCCATCTCCCGGGCCCAGCACCCTCCTGGTGGCCTGTGTTCCAGATGTGACAGACCACAGTGACACAAGTTAATCAGAGAAGGCATTGATGGCTCCGCAGTGTCCATGAGTGGGCTTGCCTTCCTAGCACCAGCTCCTAGGGAGCGCCCACACTGCTCTGGCAGGGGCGAGGGCCTGGCTCGTATCTGCCCAGGAGAAGAACTCAGCACTGGGTTTTTCGACTTTATTCGGTCTAAGCTGAATTTTCTGGCACCTACTCTAGGAGGCAAGGCCCCTGGCAGCCTATTTATCTTTCCATCCACACCTGCTACTGTTTTTCCTTTTTTAACACTTGCATCATCATCTCCACCTTCTAATTAAAAAAGAACTATAGAAAAAAAGAGAAAGGAAATGGTAGAGAAAACCCCTCTTTTCTCAAAAAAGAAAAAAAAAATCGTAACTCAAGATTTAAGCTAGATGGGGCAGGATCAATTATAATGAAAAGTGATTTTCATATAATACTGTTAATAACAGAGGGCACATGTTTTATAAATACACAGACAACGCCCATGGAGCCCCCACCACCTGGTAAGTACTGTACTGTTTTTGTTTTTTGTTTTTTTTTCCATCACTTTACTGACACAGAAAGAGGCTCAGAGGAGTCAATGCCAGAGGTGGGGCAGGACCCTCCTCCTGACTCCTAACTCTACCATTGCCTACATTTCTCAGATGAGTTTGGCCTGCACACACAAACCTCACCCCAAGCCTACTGGTGGATAGTGTTGCTCAGAGACGTTACTGAGGAGAGGGTTAGTTAACATAAAAGAGCTAGAGGCAGCAAGCCCCTGGGAGTAACTGACACAGATGTGCAGGAACAGGACCGAAAAACTAGGTCAGCTTGAAGGCTGAGCTCAGAGGGGCTACTGGACGGGACACATAGAAAAGGTTGGAGTGCTGGAGATGAGCTAAAAAAAAAAGTCCATGTGCTGTCCTGAGAGCTGGCCCTGCCTGGGAAAGAGATAGAGGGGCAGAGAGAGGGGGTCCTGAGCGGGGAGAACCCTCTTGGCGTGCATGTGGCTGGATTATATTGCAATCTCCACTTCTAGGAAATGTGGGACTTCACAAAAAGGACCTTGTCCCTCAAGACCAAAAAGCTGAGAGGTGGAGATTTGATTCGGCTGCAGGAAAAGTAAAGATGGAACCAGGGGTGTGATAGGGATGGGATAAAAACACCAGGGGGAATGAATTGTGTTTAAATGAATACTGGTGCCTGTCACCTCCCTACAGCGGAGGTCTGAGTTCCTTATACACTATCCAGTCCCCTGGCCTGACGAAACACCAACAAACAGGGACAGAGGCTGGGCGGGGAGGTCTCATCCCAGACAGTGCTCTCTGGAGAAAACCTTTTCCTCTGGTTCCTTGGGATTCAGCTGAGGAAAGCCTTCGGGAGAAAGCAGAAGCCTAGGAGGCCATTTGGGGGACACCTTAAGTACCCCATCACTGGCGCCCCACCCTTTCCAGTCTTCTTGGAAAGCACCAAGGATAAGGACAACCTGGCTTATTAAAACCAGCAGGTGCTTTACCGCCACACATCCTGAGTGCCCAGATGTGCCAGGCCCATGGGGGGTAGATGCCACAGAGAATAGCGAGATGGCCCAGCCCCCACCCGCTAAGGCCTTCCAGGGAAGGGACACAAGCAAGCACACAAACCATAGCAGCCTCAGATGGTGCCAGAAGAGGGTCTAAGAGAGAACAGGCCTGGAGCCATGATGCATGCATCTCAGAGTTGTTGAGAGAGGCTCTGGGAAGTACACAGGGTTTTACACACATTTGCTTTTGTCCCGATAGGCTTTGGCCTCTCTGTTCCCTGGGAAACACACACATACATGCACATGCATGCGTGCACACACACACACACACACACACACACACAAACACACACACTTCTGGCCTTTTTATGTGCACTGCCTCAGGGATGTGATGATGGAAAGAGGAGAAAAAGTATAGAAAGAAAGTCTTCCTGACCCCTAAGTTCCAAAATTTCAACTCCTTAGAGGACTGTAAGACACAGGCATAGGTTTTGGGAGCTGCGTGATGAGGAATCCTGAGGTTTTCCAACTAGATAGAGTCTGTGGGCTTGGGAAGAGGATGGAGTTGGGGGTGTGCATCGTGAGATGTATGTAGATTGTGGGGGGGGCCTGAGAAAGGGGCCCTGCCCAAGTTTCCTGGGATGAGCTCAAGAAGGTGGCAATGGTTTAGCTTAGAAAGGGCCATGTGGCGTGTCAGGCAGATAGGCCGATGCATCACTGTGGGTGGCAGAAAGAGTCCTGTGTACTCAGGAGTGCAGGGTCACTGTGAACAGAGAGACTGTGGAGGAGGCTTGTGCACAAAAAGTGACAGCCCAGAACTGACCAGACAGGAAATTCTAGTGGATGCCAGATAGACAGCTGGCCTGGAGCTCCAACCTCCTCCAGGTGTTGAATAAGCCCACCTAAACTCAGGACTATCCTAGGAACTTTGGGAGGACAAGGGGGCCAACCAACATCTGGATTGACTAGATGAAGTGTCTGCCACCTCAGGGGAATGGAGAATGAAATGTAAAATTGAGGATGAGGAACAAAAATCAAGTCTTGCACAATCAAATGTATGCATTGAAATTCTAACCTGTTATAAGACAGAAAGCCCAGAACCTATAAGGGCAGCGCACGCACATACACACACACACACAAAACCCACAAGCAAAAGACAAACTATAAACTAGGGGAAACAATTACACCATACATGAAAAAAAAAAACAAAACCCCACTAATTTCCTTTATATATGAATAACTCTTATAAATCAATAAAATAAAGACTGATCACCAATAGGATAATTCTTAAAGGATATAAATAGGCAGTTTACAGAAAAAGAAATACAGATAACTTGTTAACATTTGTTAACATATTTCTCAACTATAATTAGAGAAATGAAACTTAAAATTACAATGAGATACCATTTTTCACCTATCATATGGGCAAAGATTTCTAAGTTTAATAAAACCTGTTGCCGATGAGAGGGAGGACAGGGAACAGCCTCTCTCCGTGACTGTTGGCAGGAAGGCGAATTGGCACAGCCTCTTTGGAGAGCAAGTTGGCAATATCCATCAGAATTAAAGTACACATTTCTTTTGAGCCTGTGGGTATATCCCCACGTATTTACAAGGATGTTTGTTCAAAGATGTTCACAGTAGCATTGTTCGTAGTGGCCAAAAAAAAAAAAAAAAAAGGAAAAAAAGGAAACAACATAAATGTCTATTAATAGGGGACTGGATAAGTGAATGAATGAATGCACATCAGTGGAGTACTTATGTGGCCATTCAAAATGAAATGGATCTGTGTATGCTGATGTGGAAAGATTGGAGATGCATTGTTAATTTTTAAAAAAAGCAAGATGCAGAACACTATGTATAGTTGTCTGCCATTTGCATTTTTAAAAAAGAATCTATATGTAAATATATACATGGGTATGTGTGGACATTTCTAAAAAGGCATAGAGGCTAAACAAATCTATATCCATATATTCTCATGGGATAATTTTGCAGTGTTTGAATGGTTCAGAATCTGCGGATGTTTTATTTTTATAATAGCATGTTGAGGTAAAGGGTGAGCAGGGGCATATGAGCAGCAGCAAAGGAGCAGTGGGAGGAAGGCGCAGTAAGCGCTTCTTCTGCCCTAGGGCCAGCGGGGTGCAGGTTTGTGCTGGGAATTAGTGCTTTCCACGTGGACAGCCTCAGACTCCAAGGACAGGGGCTGAGTCACAGCCACCCTGGAAACTGTGATGGAAGTCCACAACCTTCCAATGGCAGGCATCGATGATGAGTTCCAGAACAGTTTATCCTTGGAGAAGGACCCCTGGAGGGGCTCCAGGTGGGGGGCTTAAACGGACCGATAAGGAGGTTTCTGCAAGGAGAGAACAGAACATTAGCCCTTTGTCCTCGCTGGGCTGTTGTCACTCTGCCAGAAGAGTTCCAATTTCTCAGCAAAATCTACCTATGCTCAAAGGTGAGATCAGCAAAGAGTTTTAAAAAGTCATTTCACATGATTATTAGGAAGGATGCAAATGCTTGCACAAGATAAAAGAAGAAATTCAGAGCCTAATAACAGACAAGGAAGGAGGGAAGTAGAAACATAAATTCAAACAATGTCAATTCAAATTCAAACAAAAGCACTCCATTTTCCTCCTATCAGATTAGTAAAAGTGTTAAGGATTGCTACTATTTATTCAGTGTTGGTGAGAGTGTGGGAAAACTTGCTCTCTCAAGTATGGCTGCAGGGAGTGTTGGATTCTAACCCAAAGAATAAAATGAGTCCATATTGATATAAATAAATGATTGAATAAATTAATAAATGACGAAGAGACATATCTTCTGTGTAGAACAATTTAAAAAGCAGAAATGCATACAAAGCGCAGAAATACTCAAGACAATGAATGTCTTGGCGTTTTTAGAAAAAAAATGTATATTTATGTTGCTTGTCTGTAAATATTTGCTTAGAAGAGCTTCAAAAATCAGGGAGGTGCCATTTTTACAGCATTTAAATTTGCAAGGTATATTATAATACACATATAGCATGCATATATGTATCTATACATATATATTTGCAAATTTAGATGTTGTAAATATATATATGTATATATGCTGTAACACTTCAATCCTGGCAAAGCTGCAAGAAAATAAATACACATATCCATTGCTGTAAGCAATGTAAGTTCATACATGCCTTTTAGACAGCACCTTGGCAATATCTGTCAAGAACTAAAAAAACATTTATACCCTTGAACACGGGTAGTTTCTTTCTTTTCTGAGAATTAATCGTAAGGAAAAATAAATCCAAAAGAAAAAACAGCAAAGAAAGTAAATTGCATTTTTGCTGCTCTCTAATTTATATGAACAAAAGTGGAAAGTAAATGTCCTACAGAAGGTTACAAAATGACATAGTCACTTGGTGGAATATTATTTAATTACTACAGAGGATGACATGAGACTATATAGGAACATTGAATATGCTTACGAGCATTTCTGAGAAAGAAGTATAAAGCAAAATATGCAACTATACTTTAATTATGACGTTATACAAGTAGGCACTCAAGGGCAGGAGGCCTAGGAAACTGAGACGCCTGGCCATTGGCACCCGGACTCTTTCCTATCCATGTCACACACTCAGCCCTTCCTCCCTCCTCCAGGCTCAGCCACCTGAATTCACCAGTTAGTGTACTCTGGGGCATAGAGAGGGTGCTCCACATATATTTTGGAAGAAGTGTTTTGTTCGTATTTCGTGATGTGCTGTAGTACCACTTGAAAAATTCTCCTAAATATTTCTGGTGAACCTGGATTCAAACGTGAACAGCGTCTGTCTCTGCCTTAGTCCCCACCGAGGCTTAACCCAAACCTCCCACGACCCACACATCCTATTCAAAGTTTCCGTTACTATCTCACAGCTACCTACCGGCACTCTCAAAGGGGTGCAAGAAAGCCCCTGTGTGCTTCACATGAAGTAGAGGATTTAAAAGGTCAAGCAGCACTCAGAATGCAGCTGTCTAAAACGCAAAAAGATTTTGCAGGGAGATACTTGGGTCTCATCTGGAGAATCTAAGAATCAGAACACCCCACACCTGGGCTAATTAATTTACTATCGGTTCAGGAAAAGGGGCACAGCTAAGACCTCCACAGTTTGGTGGGAACTAGAAATGCAGCTGGGACCAGGGGCTGTGCTGGCCACCTGGGGCGGTGCGGTGGGGTGGGGGCAACTCTCTAGAACAGCACTGCAATAGAAATGGAGTGTGGACCACAGATGTAGCTGTAAATGTTCTAGGAGTCACATCAACAAGAGTAACACTAATTTTAATATATTTTGTTTAATTCGAAATCTCCAAAATACCATTTGAATGTGTAATTAATAAAAAGTATCGTTATTTATTTTACATCCTTTTTTTCATACTAAGTCTTTGAAATACAGCATATATTTTATATTTATAGCACATCTCAATTCGGATCAGCCATATCTTAAGTGCTCAACAGTCATATTGTGAGTAGAAGCTACCATATCAAACAGCACAGATCTAGAACTTTTATATCTCCTTTTCTTTCAGTT
>NW_011888791.1:14864431-14966233 GCF_000151845.1 Pteropus vampyrus | reverse complement strand
CACTCTGTCGGGGCAGCCTGACCAAGGCCCACAAGTGGCTGCTCACTCCTCCCAGCCTGGCCAGGCTGGTCTAGCCCGGGCTTCTTAGCACCTGTCACCAGGAGCTAAGAACCACAATAATCATAATAATCATAATGATCACTTTTGAGGGTCTCAGCCAACATGAACTTTTAAAACTCAAGGTGTATGGACCTTTCTGTACTCAGACAGCCATCAGCTCGCTCTGTAGAGGTTCAGGATCCCTCATGGGAGACCACACAAGCATCACTCCTTTTCGCTAAGAAGCAAGACAGCAGGAAATACCCGCATGGGCTTTAGATTTTTGTACCAGCTTCACTTCATTTTTCTTGTTGTTTGTTCAGTCATCTAACAGACATTTATGGGAAACCTAGGGGTTGGGGACACAGAACTGAACACCTCCTCCTGTCCTGGCTCTGGGGGGTCCTCACCTGGGCAACTGAAAAGGCCCCTCTCCTTGTATCTCCAGCTTCCCTCCAGGAGTTGGAGAACCCTCACTTTGAAAAGTGCCTACAGAGCAGCTTTGCCCCTCTGTGAATGAGCTTTGGTAAGCACACGGCTGAGTCAGTCTTGGTGACACAGAGCACGTGGCTTTAAATTGCCCAAAAGTATGACTAGCACCCCAGCCTGTGCCTCCCCACCCCGAGGGGTTCTGGGTGAGCCACTGTCAGCTCAGAACAAGGGATCCAAAGATTATCCCTTCTGTTTTCTAAAAGCCAGCTGTTGCATTTTAAGGCCTTGTCCATACATGGTGAATTCCTTGAAGGCAGTTGGAGTAATCATTGATTTTCTTTTTTAATTATCTAAGCTAAGTGTCTTTTTTCTGAGAGGAGCACGTTCCCCTGCAGGTATCCAGAGCTTGAGGGGAAGATGGAGAATGTTCTTACTTGGGAGTTGAGTAGGGGCATCAGGCCCAGTTCAAACAGCTCGCTGATAGCACCTTGATTCCTGACCCTGAAAACTCATGGCTGACCTTTTGGGAGTTGGCCAAGGGTCCGCCTCAGTCACATTTCACTGCAGCCACACCCAGAACTGCTCCCAGCTTCCGACATGCTCCGGCGGATGTCTGCTTGACCCTGCCTTGGAATGGCCCCACCTCTAACATGCAGGACTAAGCAGAGATGGGAGAAGGCAGTGGGCAGCCACTCCGGTGCCCACCAAGCTGGCTGGAGGTCATGCAGCTGGTGGCTTGCTCGTCAGCGATAGGCTGAGGCCTGACTCATGGCCCCGTCATAGCCCTTGGTGGAGGACTGACCCACAGAGGAAATTACACAGCACTCTGTGGCCCATGGTAGAGGCAGGGGCTTTTCCAAGTGTATCAAATGGGAAGCAGCCTTCGCCCACACCAGAATCTAAGGCTTAGGGACCCCCATTAACTTCAGGTTAGTCCTGGTGACTGTTGGAATGCGGCGGCCTGTGCATACCACTTGCACAGTTCCCCATTGGCTGGCAGGGAGCCGATAGCCCTAACCTGTCTGTGATAGGGCTGCCATGCTCACCAAGCCAGTCTGCCACACACAGTTCCTTGGGCTACAGGGCCCAGCTGTGAGAGATCAGCCTCGCTTGAGACACCACTTAAGAAACATACCACTGAGAGGGTTCTTTTCCACCCTGCCCTCGCCCACTCCAGATCTGATACCCTAGGGCCATCCTGCAAGGAGCCAGAGGTGAAGGGGACTGACTACCTGCCCCCAAAGGTGGGGAAGAAGGGTGACTAGAGAATGGGAGGGAAGGATGGATGGGTGGCACCAACTCCTGCACTTGGAGTTAGTCCTAGGAACTCCCTCTGTGAGAACCTTCAGCCCCATAAGGACTCTGTCACAGGTTAGAATGTTCTCCTAGAATCCAGAAGGCAGGGCTCTTTTGTCATCTGGGGCAAAGGCTGCACTGCCATCCACTTCCATGACAGGGCCCCACGCGGAGATGACCATGTGCCGGTTATGCAAGAGTGAGCAGCCAAGGTCCTGCCTCTCCATGAGGCACCAAAGGAATAGATCAAATAAATGGGCATGTAACAAGAAAGTATCACCCAAGGACTCTCTCTCCACATAACCCACGCTCCACAGTCATCCCAAAGTTCCTGCCCCCTCCTGCTGTGCTGTTCCTTCAGCCTAGAGACCCACCCACCAGCACCTCCAGCTCCAGAGGCCGAAGCCGGTTCTTAGAGAGTCTGGTCCCCCAAACCTTGCATAGTGCCTAACATATGTAGTAGGTTCTTAGCATTTGCAGAAAGTCTTGTGGTGAGGCTGAATGTAGTTGTATGTGTACATGTGTGTAAGGAGAACAAATTCTATGTGCACCCACTATGTGCCAGGCCGATGCTTAGCCCTGTACTCAGGTTGTCTCATTTAATTATGCTGATAATTTGTGTGGTTGTTCCTGAGTAATTCCAGGGTGGCTTTTTACACAGGCATTCCTCACCTGGTGTGGGGTTGGGGAGAGCTCTGGTTCTATTTTTAGCTTCACCATTGAAGGGTGCTCTGTTCACAGGGCCCTTTATCTCTCCTGGCACTTTCTCTTACATTTGGCTGCAACTGGAAGCTTTAGTTTGCAAAAGGAACTTGTTGCTTCATATCCAGTCATCTCACCCTCCTCCTTCTGAGCCCTGCAAGCCCCAGAGCCTGGGTCACCTCTTCCGGAAGAACTTCTCCTTCCTCATGCCCCATTCTGGCCTGGATTGGAGCAGGATCCCTGCTTCTCCTACAACCTGGGAACCACCTGGGATGGGACATCCGCTCCTTTTGCCTCCTGCCCCAGCAATTCAAGGGTTCACTTGGGCTAATGGCCCCTTCCTGCAGCGGCCTATCGGTAGGGACAGACCAGGACTCTGCGTGGCTAAGAAACCCGCTGGGGCCCCTGCACACCTGCTTCAGTTGGTTTATTTTAATCAGTTCCAGCCCTGGCTGAGCATTAGGGAGTGCAGTTTGGGGTGGGAGGTGCAGTGGAGACTCTGCATTGTGCCATCACATCTAGGAAGAGCTTGTCGTCATTCTGTATGTGATCTTTACAATCGCCCTGCTTGTGGGTAGGTGGGGAGGGCAATTATTATCTCTAATTTACAGATAGGAATTCCGAAGCCCAGAGATTAGGGTTACTCAGCTAATACACTGGGTGTCTTTTGCTTACTGGCCAGCTGGCTGGCCCTCGATGTTGAAGAAGCCTCAAAGCTGCAGTTTCATGGGGTGTAAAACAGACTATGCACCTGTCTCTCTGGGCTGATATGTGATAATACCTGATATTGAGGTAACTTTACTGTGTCCCAGACACTGTTCAAGTGCCTTCCAGAGATGGACTCATTAAGCCTCACAAAACCTTAAAAGGCAATATGATTATTCCCATTTTACAAATAAAAAGAGAGTTAAGAAACTTGTCCAAGATTAAACAGCTAGGAATTAACCAGTTAATGTTAATTTTTTTTTCAAGTCTTTAGAACACTCTTTGTGGGCAGAAAATGAGACTGGTCTCTCAAGCCGCGCCCTGAACATGGATGGGATCAAGTGTCCTTAATCTGTTTCCTCGTTCCTCTGCTTACCAACAGAGATGTACTTTTGCTTGACAGGGACAATGACTGAGCAGCTGGAGTTTCTAAGGCGTCCAGGGGTGGAGCTTGTGATTCCGGGGTTTTCCTGTATAGAGAGACTGGCCTGCTCCAGCTCCCAGGTGATGAGAGGCACCCCTAGAGCCAGTGCGGCAGAGCCCAGCAGAGACCTGGAGGGAAGCCCTCCACGAATCATGGCCAGATGTTGCAACCCCAGCGTGATGCCAGGCTTTTGGGGGCGACTATGTTTGACTCTTGAGACGTCTGGATGCAGCTATTTTTATAGGATTATCACTAAGCTGCAAAGACAAAACAAAACCACTTAAACATTAGCTAGTAGGGCTTGTCCCTCTGGCTCTTGTCGCCAGCCACCCTTCTCGGCCCCACCAGGACAGTGGGCACTGCGGCTCAGTGGTGGGAGAAAGCGGGCGAGCGGAGTGGGATGTGACAGGGAGTGAGGCCGGGCCTATTCTCTCGCCGACCCTGAGGCTTTCTCTGGGCTCAGGCCCTGCCGCCCTCTCACCCTGATGGGCCTCAGAGGTCACCGCCGCTGCTATGGCCCCAAGCCTGCACTAAACCTCTTATGGCCTCCATACCCTGCCCCTCGCCTTTCTAAACCGTCCCTTAATTAAACTCTGTCCAAATTATCCGCTCTGGTGACAGCGGGTTCCTGCCTACTACCCCAGTGATGTGCACAACGGCTATCTCAGACCCTCTCCTCTTATCCAATCTCACTCCCTCCGTATCCCGTCAAAAGGGCCTCCACAAACGCCTTCGTTCTGGGGGCCCAGAGCCTGGAAGGTCCCAGTTCCACATAGTTAAAGGAAATGATGGGCCTGGTGTCTGGAAGCATGAATACATCCTGGAGGAAGGTCCCGCAGGAAACTGATGGATGGATGTGCTGAGCACGTCCCTGGAGATGTGGAGCCTGCAGGGGAAACAGGGGTCGGTCAGCCAATGAGACGTCCTCTGTATCTGGACCTGTGTGGCAGGCACCAAGGTGCACAGGACAGTTCAGAGACTACAAGGTGGCAAACTAACCCCTCCTTCCCTTCACGAGCTCCAACAGGAGGGCAGGGCAGGGATGACACCTCCCAGCTCCATCGTCAGCGGCTAGTGAGCAGGCACCGAGGTCCCGTGCAGCACCATAAGGAACTGGGGAGGCCGGGCGGTGGGGACGCTCCAGGAGATGCTGTCCTTTTTTGGCAACTGCTGCTGGGATGCTGACTGAAGGCCTGTCAGCTTTCGGAGAAACAGGAAACACTCACAGGCTGGGCCACCCTTGGCACTCTCGATTGTTTCCAGGTCCAGAGAGCAATATGAAACGCATCCTGTTACCGTAACATGAGTCAGCTGAATCCTGTTGGGGCTTCTTCCCCAGGTGTATGGATGTGGCTGGGGGGTGGGGTGGGGGTAGGGGCTGGAGAGCAAAAAATCCCGGACTTTGAAGCAGAGGAGAGGCTGGGGAACTTCTGACCAACTCTCTAATCATCCTAATTTCAGAGACAAGGAAGGGGCCTGGGTTGCAGACCCTGGCTAGAATCCAGGAATCCCAGCTCCCAGCAGCACCTTCCCATCGAACTTTGCTCTCCTTTGGCACCAGGATGTTTTCTGAGCAGTTTTTCTAAACTCCTTGCCAAAGGCCTGGAGGCTCAAGTGAAAAATGCTTAGTTGAAAACTGGTTGTTCGGAGCTGGGGAGTGATGATCCTGGCATACTAAAGAAAGTAAAGGCTGTCTGTCTCCTGAAGCCCTTCCTGGTGATTCCTACTCCAGCAATTGTTCCTTTCTCTGAAATCCTCTTTCTCAGAATCTCCCAAGGTAGACTACAGATGTTAACATTCTCTACCAATCCGTATTCTCCGTGTAAGGTTGGTACACTCCTTCTTCCTGCACAGCCAATCCTCAGCCTGAGGAGTGTGTGTTGAATTTGGATGGACAGCCATTCTAGGACAGAAGCCACAGAAATCCAAGGCCTGGGACTGCAGAAGTTCTGAGTGCTGATGCCTGGGCCCTTCCTGCTAGGACAAGGCCTTCTGCAGCCCAGGCAGGAGGGAGGGGTTGGTGCTGATTTCTTTATCTGAAGAAAGGCAGATAAAAAGACTTCGTATTCTACCCACTACCCTACAGCTACTATTAGTGCGAGTTTACCATGGGTCAGATGTTTGGATTGCTTCTTTCAACCTTGTAGATAGGAACGACCCAAAAACCCCAACTTAAAGATGAGAAAAAGGAGGCCCAGAAAGCTCAGGCCATGTGCTCATGGCCTCATGGCTGGCAAGTGGTGAGGCCAAGATCCTGTTATTAACAACTGTGCCCTACTGCCGCCTCCCTCTGAAGTGATTCCGTGGTGGCCTCCCTGCCCTGGATGAGGCATTGAACGGTCCTCTGAGAAGAGAGTCACAAAGGCCACCCAGGCAAGCTGGGTTCCAAGATCAAGGAGCTCTTTCTTTGTTTTGTCAGCATGAGGACTCCAAGAGTTCCATGACCTCTGAGCCGTGAGAAGTCCTTGCCCAGCCTGCACCATTGAGTGCCCAATGAACCCCTGAGGCAGAAAGTGGGAGTTAAGAAGTCACTGTGAGGAATGCGTTCAGCCTGACCCTGGTCCCACCCCCGGTAATGCCTACTAAAGAGTGGGTCATGGAACCCTCACCAGAGCCCTTGGTTATTCAAACAGTCTGTGAAACCACAAGGCTGGAGACCAAGCCAAGATTCAGGGCTAGGAAGCTAGAAAAAATAAGAAAGGTACCTTCCCTTATCAAGATCACAGAGGGCTAGTTCACTGAGCAGTTGGAACAAAAAGTTCCAGTTAAAACTAAAAGTAGCCATTGAAGGAGATAATCCAGGAGGTAAGTCAACACTGTGGAGCCAGTCCACGCCTTTCCCAGGGCAGGGTCCCCACAATGTTTCCTGCATCTGCGAGTGGAGCCGGGAACAAACGGAAAGGGCATGTTCGGCTTAGAACCTCCTGAACCTGAATTCGTTCTAGCTGTCAACACCAGTGTCTTTCTACCTTGCGTGACATTTACTGGGCTACTCATTTCACTAATTTCTTAATCAAGGAAAAATGATATAAAAAAAATCTTGGGAAATCTAGGAAGCACATGCAGAAATAGCTCAGAAGAATGACTCAGAACTTCGTTTCATAAAGGGAATCTGAAATTTCACAAACAAAACGTTATCTTCTCTAAATAAGTGGATCAAACCAGGACTCTGACTCAAACTTTTCGCCGAAGGCCCCAGGCTCAGTTCTAAGACTCTTGGTTGGCAGGACTAGCTCTCTCGCCTTTTCAGAAATGGTTGAGTCCGGAATGGTTGAGTGACCTGATGCACTTCTGCAGAGGGTTACGGGCTGGTTTGGGCCTGGTAGCAGGATGTTCTCCTGGAACACCAGGATGTGTTGAACTAGTAATCCATCTCATGAACCAGAAGCAGTAGTTCCAACAGAAAATTGGCCTGCGAATAGGACATGAAATCACAATCAAAAGTAGTTGTCCAGAAAAAGCTCCTTCGGTCACAACATGATCGATGGTTTTCTAGGTCTTTCATTAACGTTCATTTGCTCTTATAAATGTATTTTGTAAAATGTGTATGGACGTTAACTATAATTAGTCAAGAAATTGGAAGGATGGAAATAAAGTTTTATGTTTTTGTAGTCGCTTGTTTTGCGAAGTTACTTAAGTCGTATATTTATAAAAAGAACTTTCCCAGATGTCATGCCTTTCTTACCAGTGCTGGAATTTTCCTAATTTTGCACAAGCCTCACATATGATATATTTTAGCCAACAAGAGTTGAACCAGCTTTAGAACATCACAGCTGTACATGTCCCATCATGTCACCCACTTGATGGCAACCACAGCATGGTTTGATCTGGAGCTGACTGGAAGAGTTGAGAGAGTTTAAGATTTGTCCTGAGTTCCAAAAAGTTTCCTGAGCCAAGGGACTGAGCCCAGCCACTACTGCAGCCACAGGGGTTTAGAACCGGGGCAGGCAGGGTTTCTGAGGCTGGATTACTTCTTGCTTGCTTGCATGCATGCACACACACATACACACATGCATGTGCATATATACACAATCATTTTGTTTAACAGCGGAGCTTCTTCCTTACTGAGAGCCGCCTTTCTACAAGGGTCTGTGTTTTCTCACTGCTGGGCAAATGTAGCAGCTTCCTAGTTCGGGTCCCTTATAGCTCACTCTGCATCCTAAGCTGTGCTGAGTACCACTGTTTCCCTTTATCTTGTGACTTCTCTGCTCAAGAACCTAGTATGGCTTCCTATTGCTCACAGGTCAAGTCCAGATGTCCACAGGCTTCTGGAATCTGGTCCTCCTCCTGCCATCTGACCAAAGGAGTCCTATATTCTCCTTGAGGGGCTCCAGATAAATACTCACCTTGTCCCCTACCCCTGATGGAAAACCTTGTGGCTTCTTGTCTATCCAAACCTGGGCAAGAATTTGGGGCTGGGAGTTGGCTCTCTGGATCTCCCAGGAACTAGCCTTGGCTAGGGGCAGTCGCTGACCCTCCCTGGGGTCTGTTGCTATATCATCTAACATCTATAGAAGGCCTAGAATGAGTCAGATGGTCATTGGTGGTTCCTTCCAGTTCCCAATTGAACAAATACTATGCAAAACCACCTCTCACTTTTGCTCACCCCCTTCTTTTGCGAGACCCCAGCCCTGGCAGAGGGCGTGGAGGGACCATCCAAAGGCCACCCTTCCTCTCCTTCCTTCCTTCGTCATTTGCAATCTAATGAGCCAGATGGGCACAGCTGGGCTTTTACTGTTGGACCTCGAAAAAGGAGACAGATATGAACCCAAGTGCCCAAAGGCACAGAGCTCACCATCGGCTCCAGTCACGTGGACCAAGGCCTGTCCAGTGAGCAGTCTGGGATTGGCGATGTTGTGGTCCATGGGACCTTCCTCTCATGTGTGCTGCTGCCCAAGCCACCTCCCGAACTTGCGTTGTGCTGCTCCGTACGGCTTTCTAACCATTATGGGCACCAGGTCTTCTCCCTAAAAACAAGCTCTCGCCAGCACAGACCTCATGTGGGTGGGCACCCGCTGGGCTGGCTCTCCAGCTCACAATGGCCTTCCTTCTGCTCACTGTCTTCAGTCTGCCTAGACCTACCCAGGGATTCAGGGCAGGTTCTCAGGGCTTAGAAAGGTCATAAACATGCCCTACTTCTTAGGATATAATTAGACCTGTCTGAATCCTCTCCCTGGGTGTATGTGAGTATGTGAGTGTGGGGGTGTGCGTGTGAGTGCAGACAAGTGGGGGTAAATATGAGTGTGTGTGTGTGTGTGTTACAGTGTATATGTGTGTGAGGGGATGTGTGAGAGAAAAAGAGAGCAAGGTCGATCGAAGGGTTGGCCTGTCTCCATTCCGTACTCGTCACTTGTGAGCTTGGCAGCTACAACCAGGTTCTCCTGCCATGTGACAGGACACACAGAGTGAAAACAGGCAAAGCTCCCCCTTAGACAGGAGCACAGGTAGAGGCCCAGGTGATTCCTGATGGTCTTCAGCCTCACTGCTTCACTGTCCTGGACTTCAGTGAGCCTCCAGGGCCCTCGCTCCAGGAGCTTCTGTTACTTATGACCTAAGTCATACCCATGGTCTCCTGGCTTATACTTCTGTGTCCCCTGACTGGCCTTTCTCTTTAAGATTGGGTTTGTGGGGGCACGCTCAACTGTGGGATAATTTGTTTTTGAGAACCAACTAAAAATGAGAACAGCTTAATTGTTTCCCCTGATAATGAAAGTAATATAAAAGTGCACAAAGAAGAGTATAAAAGAAATCTCTCTGAAGTATTGTTAATTATTTTTTAAGTGTGATAATGGCATTAAAACTAGGCATTTAAAATATAGCCCTCAGCTTTTAAAGATAAGCACTAAGGTATTTAAGGATGAACTTATATAATATGATGACTGGTGTTTACTTAAAAATAAGATGAGGGGAAAGAGGTAGATGGTAAGAGTGTTAATGAAAGAAAATTGCCATGAGCTGATAATCGAAGCTAGAGATGAGGGTTCATTTTAATATGGGGGTCTCCATAATAAAAGTTCACTTTCTTCATAGTGAAGCAGGTGGGGGGACTTGGATGGCCTGAGGGTGTGTGGGACCAGCTGGCAAGGCCCCAGGAGAGTGAAAACAGGCAAAGCTCATCACACTCTATAAATAGATTCTTTCTACATTTGTATATGTTTGAAATTCTCCAAAAAAACCCACCAGTGAATCCACACCTCCTACTCTCCCCCTCTGTCCCCTGCCCCCCGCCCCGGAGATAACCACTATTAGCATCTTGGGGTATTTGTCACTCAAATTTGTCATCTAAATCCACTTCTTATATTTGGGGGATGCCCTAACTAGAAGCAAAAATGCCAGGCACTCAGGTTGCCAGCCTCCTTTTCATGAGCACACGACTGCAGCTCCAGCAATCACACCCTTCTGCCCAGACCTTGAATCAGAGGCTAAAAATGGGAAGGACTATGTGGAATCCATTCCAGCCACAGTGGAATGGCCCAGGCTGCAGTGATGAGCTCACCAGCTTTTCTCTCGGGCTCTCCAGCCTCCCAGGAGATTCTGAGGGCTTCCCCACATCACAAATCTCTTTTCTGCCCAAATTATCCAGAATTAATTTCTCACAAATCTCTTTTCTGATTAAATGATCCAGAATTAGTTTCTTTTGCTCAAAGCTAAGAATTCTGGTGGGCAGAACATTTTAGTGCAGTTTTTATCGATATACTATGCAAATGTTCTGTGAGGTGCTTTTATTTTTCCACTTAATAGCGTAAAAAGGATGTTTTTGTGGGTGTACCGACCTCCCTCCTTCATTCTCTCAAACACAGTTAATGCTACTACAGAAACCTGGGCTCCCTCCTTTCCTGCTTTTCCTACAGCGGGGGCGGGTAGAAGGAAAGGAAGGGTCTCCATAAAAAAAGTTCACTTTCTTCATAGTGAGTCAGGGTAGGGGGGATCTGGATGTCCTAAGGGTATGCCTGACCAGCTGGCAAGTCCCCAGAAGAGGGGTGCTCATCATACTCTATAAACAGGTTGATTTCACTGAGACAGCCCTGAGTAGCTTGTGGCCTGGCCCGCTGCAGACTACAGGAACAGAGGTTTCACCTTCTACAGCGTCACGGGGCTGTCAGAGGTCAGGAGCCTCCAACTCGCACCAGGCTTGAGCCAATAACAGACTTCAGTTTTCCACATTTGTTTCTCCCTGTCCAGCCCCGTGGCCGCTCCTGCGGGTCAGGTCTGCACTGAATGGATCCCCTACATCTATCAGGTCCCCACACCAGGGAACTATATCCTGTGGCCAAGATGGGCTGGGTTAGGGTGGAGTCTTGGGGCAAGGAACAAGGTCATGAAATGACAACTGGATGCCCCAGTTTGTCCTTAGAGGTTCTGGTTCCTCAGGTCCTGGGTAACCCTGAGTGGTAGAGGAAGGAAGGGGGCTAATTGGAGGGGAGCGTGCCAAAGGGAGGTTGTCAGATGGCCTCTTAATGTTACTAAAATGAATAGTGCTAATAGCAGGAGCTGTCATCTACTGAGTCCTACTATATGTGGGGCACTTGGCCAGAGCTTTACAGATACTGTTAGAAACAGTTAAGCATCACAGCAACTCTGCAGGGCAACTGCCTCACCGTGGCTTTATAGATGAGAGACTGAAAAGAGAGATTAAACAACTAGCTCAGGATCATGCAGATTAGGGGCCAGAGTGGGACCCAGGTTGGTCTGAACCTCAGATGGCTGGACAATCCCTCTGCAGGCTGTCTCTGTCATGATAACCGCCAGGGGTGCTGCCAGCTGGTCCTTTGAAAAGTGCCTCTTGAAGTGGCCTCCCCCGGGCCCCATAGGTGCTTGCTCACTGTATCCATCTCTGCCCCAGAGTGTTGGCTGAGATGTGGTCTACACCTAATCACAATTACCTTGAACAAGGTTCCCCAGGAGGCTTGGAGGAGGCAGCGTGTTCTCTCTCCTTTGCCAGTAGGTTTCTACTATTTGCTCTCACACTCCCCTTGGGAAAGCCCCCTGAGCTGGGACCAGAGGTGTCTGCATTCCCTCTGCCAGTGGCCACAGGCCTCTCAACAACCCCAGCACAGTGCGCCAAGACTGTGTCCATAGCTGTGTGGTGAGTTTATAGGAACCTTAGTTTCCTACGCATTTCCAACAACTCGATCAGTCACTTTTCAAACACTCCTGTGAGGTGCCTTTCCAACTTTTCTGATAAGGAAATGTTATAAAATAGAAGTCAGAGTTAAACGGGTTTACAAGACAGCCAGAGCAACGTGAGGTTAACAGCAGCACCTGTGGAAAATGGCAGCTGGTGAGGGCTTCCGAACAACTTCAGTAAGCATGGAGACTCACGCTGACCAGCCTGGTGGAAAGAGCTTTGGCAGCAGAAGAGGCAAGGTTCGAATCCCGACATGGCTACTTTTTTTGGCTGTCTCACCTCAGATAAGTGACTAAACCTCTCTGAATCTCCATTTTCTCATCCAAAATGGGGATAACGCCCACCCTTTTAGTAATCACTGGATAGCCACTGTTTGAGAAATGACACTTACTATTATTCTTCACAATTTGCTGGATTACATGGGTGAATTTGTGATGTGAGCTAACAGCTTTTTAATGACAGAGATTGCAGCTAAGGCCTGTCAATTATGGGAGAAATTGCAGAACAGATAAAACTTGTTTTTTGATCCCCCCTCCCTTCCTCTGTGCCCCTGTGTACAATTTTCTCTGTAAACTCCCTGTCAGCCCTGCCATAATCTTATCCTCGTTGCTCATGGGTTCATGTCCTGAACTTTTAATCTTTTTAATCCATCCAAATGTGTCTGTCATGTGTCCTCATGCTCCTCAGGGCCTAACGACCAATCAGACTGAAGCTGAAACTGCCCCCTCCTGACCCCAGTTCACTATCTACCTTAACATGACTTTATTCTTCCATTGTTTGGTACAATAACTTTACTATTCCAAGACATTCTTGCCCAGGTGAATAACTTGATTGTTCATTGAGGGCATTTCCTGAAAGACCCAGCAATTCTTTAATAGGAAACACTGACAGTTCATGCCCGAGCCGCTTCAAACACCTTACCTTAAAATCCCCACCTTGCTGTTTCCAAACCCAAAATGCTATAACACGAAACCTCCCAATCTCAGTCAAGCCCCTGCACCAGAAGAACCTCTTTAAACCACATTCGAAATTCTCATTGAGATTTGACCTTGCCCCTCCCCTCTTTGGGCACTGTGAGGACCATGGGTGGAGGGCTGTGTGCACAGAGCCCCTTGAGACTATTGTGGCCACACGCATTTCAGACCTGGGAAGTGCTGCTTACAACCCAGACAGACCCTTCTGTGGTGAATGTGCCAGGGGTACAGTTATTCCCAGTTCTAGCCTCAAAGGGGTGAAAGCTTCTATACCATTTGACTTGTAAGTTATATGATATTTACATATCTATGGCTTAGGCCGCTTCTTCAAAACAAAGCTTTCCTCTTTGTTTTGTGGAAAAGAATTGAACTAAGTGCTAATGAACAGATCATTTTGTGGAGCCTCAGGGTGCCCACCTTGGCAACAAGCAATGGGCCACGTGGCAAGGTCCTGCCCTGGGAAGTTACCTGTCAGTGGTGGGGGCTGGAAGTCACTTGAAGGAGATCTTTTAAAATCAACTTAAAATTGAATCATCACTAATGAAAGAGGCTCATTCATTAGTCCTTAAAAGTTGCATTTGCTTGTTTGTTTTGGGCTTCCCTGGAGACAAATATTAAAATTCTGCAAAGTTGTAGAACGTCTGACCCAAATGTTTAATGTGGTGACTTTGGGTAAACATAGCCTCAATCGGAAGCAAATATGGCCCACACAACTAGAAACTCCTGGAAGGAGACACATGCCTCACTTCCTTTTATTTAGCACCATGTGAAACCTGACATAAACATTCAGAGATGAATTAGGATTCGGGTCCAGATCTGCCGGAGTTCCACACTATTGTTTGGTTTACTCAGGTTTCCTACGATCTTTCATCTTGCATTCTCTGCATTATTATATAGTTGCTGTGAGACAAACACTCTTCCATTAGCAAGACAAATTAGACATTCAAGCCATCCTTAGTAATATGTTTATCCAATTTTGGTAGGATTTCAGTAACGAATGTGTAAGAAACAGTCAGAACTGAGGACCTGAAATCGTTTTAGTTAGCAGGAATCCCCACGCACTCTTGGGAGATGCTTTACGCCACAGATTGGGAATGTGGATGTGAGTCTACCTGAGCCTGGCTGTGTGACCGGGGCTGAGTTTCCTAATTTGGCTGTGCTCCAGCTTCCTTATAAAAAATATGAAAATAATAATAGTACCTACCTCGCAAGGTGCTTTGAGGATCACAGGAGGTAATATTTGTAAACCACTTAGAGTAGTATCTGGTACACGGTAAACTATATACTTGTTTAATAAAAAGTAAATGCAATCTATTATTTTATCCCATAATATCTATTATCGTAGATCAGTTAAATAACATTCTGAATAAAATATTGTACAACATGAAAATATAGCAACTTGTGTTTTTTAAAAATTACCTCTAAATAGCTGAATGTTTCCCATATAGCCTATACTCAATAAATTTCTAAAATTAGGAAATATGAAATGATGGCAACATTTAAAGGGAAGCTGTTCTTTATTTAAGGTCTTCCCTGATGCATTTTGGTAAACTCCTTGTTAAGACTTCTCATATTCTGATAAGGACATAGTGGAGACTTTGTCATAGGAAAGCAGCTCCCTCCCCACTCTTCCAGATCGAGGCCTGGTCGGAGCAGCCCCAAACAAACGTACAAATAAGCTTATCTAAAAACCAGCTTTTCATCTTAATTAGCGAATTACCCTTCAAATGCATTTCATTTGTAATTTTTGTTCCTTTCTTGGACCTCAGATGATTATGCCTTTGGCCTTGTATTGTGTCAGCCACCTCCTTTATTACACTTACCAGGTTAGATGGCAGGTTTGTTGGCCTTTGCCTCTATTTTAATGTCAGTGCTCAGCATCCAGCCCTTCTTTTCAAAAGACTCGTGTTGTCTGATGCTGGATCATCTTCATAAGCAGCTGCAGAAGCGCTTCTCCCGGTTTGCAGTGGTACTGAGAGGGTTTGGCAGAGAGCGCTAGCCTTAACTAAATAAATAGAATAATGCTTTATTCAAGATATTATTCAAAATGCTCTTCAAAGTGTGGTCCCAGCCATTTGAGTGCATGCTGAGTTTGAGAAGCTCTGGATTAAGGCAAACACATTATTTGTCATTAATTCAGACTAGTGGCAAATTGCTTTTGGGCTCAGCTTTGCAATCTAGGATCACACACAGATGCAAAAATGAGATGGTGGCCAGCGGTAGATGATTGATTGAATCCTAGCCCTGAAGTTAGTTTTGTTCTGATTCAAACCACTTGTCAAAAGTGCTACTGGTCACTTGGGACATCAGATGAGAGAATAGGTAGTACTGGGCGGGGGTGGGGTGGGGTGGGGGGAGGGTGCAAATAGCTAACTAGGGTATAATCTCTTGATCTCAGTGCCCCTCCATGTCTGGAGTTGAGGCTTCTGATCTGGGCTCGCATCAAGCTCTGCGCTTCATTTTACCATGCTATCTTATGTGTGCTTGTTTGTCTCCTTGACCACCAAAGAGAAGAGCTTTTTGAGGCAGAGGCCGTGACAGGTTTCCCTCTGTGTCTCTAGCCCCTGGCACAGGGCCTGGAGAATAATAGTGTTTATAATGCAAATGAACGAATGAGACTGAGTCCCCTTCTCTAGGAGAGAAACACACAGAAGATATCCAGTTTGTTTCCGTGATGGTCCCTTAAAATGGGGGATGACCTGGGATAGGCTTGTCAAAGTGCCAGAGGTGGGAGAATACTTGTTGGGCATGTTTCTGACCTAAGTTCCTCTGGATGCAGAATGCGCGAATCCCCGCCAAGTGGGGACTCAAGGCCTGCACCGACAGAGGAGCAGTGAGGGTCCTTGACTGTGCACAGGAAAGAATTCAAGCGCCTGCCAGAGTTAGAGACCAAAGGGAAGTTTATCAGAGAAGGAATAACGCTCCATAGACAGAATGTGGTGTCTTCTCAGAGACAGAGAATGAGAAAGACCCCGAGTGTTTGAGGAATTCAGTTTATGTGTGATTCTTAGTTTCTATGAGTTATAGTTTAAAAACTTTGTTTCCTTGTTTTCCTCTGATGGTATGGATGTGCAGCATGAAAGGCATGCTAGCGAGCTCAGCCTTTGTTCTATAGATCCCCATGGTCTGGCCATAGAGAATGAATGGTTGGGTTTATTTTGCGTAGCGCGTACAACTTAGACTGTTTTCCTCTTGGGGTATGGGTAAATAGTTTGTTAGAAATCACAGCAGGAAACTTCTTTTGTTCTGTAGGTTCCCTGTGGTCTGACAGCAGCATATTGTAGGCTGTGAATACAACCTGGTTTAGTATTTAGTCAGTTTATGTAGTTCTCATGCCTCTTTTCTATATCACACTCTGACTTTTCTTGCCAAGTGAAACTTCAACTACACCTAAGGCAAGTTGATGAAAATCGGGAGGAAAGGGGGCGAAGGAAGAACCCATCTCACTGACTCAGTTCTAACTGTCACCACTTAATCACTTCCAGTAGCGATCGAAGTTTCAATGCAAATACCCCAGAGCATCCAGCGGCGGGTGTTTTCAGGCCCTGCATGCGGGTCTTCAAATTGCTCAAACTGCAGTTTGTTCCCTCTTGAAAGAAAAACCCTTCCTTCTGGAAGTGACTAGGTTCATGTGACTTATAAAGGAAATTTATCCTGAGGATGAGGCAGGCAGAAGGAATCAAGAACTAAATTCAAGGAAGTTGCTGATGTGACTTTTTATTTCCCTCTTGTGTCACTTCCCTTTTCCCAAGGTCCCCTTATTTCTACCTGTCCTGACAGGACCTTTAGCTTCTTGGAGAAAATCAAAGTGCATAGAAGGCTCTCGGTCTGTGGAACTATTTTCTTTGAAAACTTTTGTTCTTGTTTACTTAGAAATTTGAGGAAGACTTTCTACAGATTAGAATGTTTGAGGTCTAAAATTTTTCTTTAGGGAACTCCAGACTCTAGTACCCAACTGATTGCATGAAGGAAAGAAAATGAGTTTAAAAGAAAGGAGTATAGAAACAAGAACTGGAGAGTAAGAAACTGGGGTCCATTTTTGGTCCTTAACTGGACTCAGTTACCTCGACGATAGAATCCACACAGAAGGTTGGGATCCTGAAAGAGCAAAAAAGCTGAAGCCTGCAAAGGTGGGAAGCTGGGCCTAAATGGGTCAGAAGAAGGCCCTTTTCGCTGTGATTGTGGAAGGTGACACCTCTACAAAAAAGCCGATCACCCAGGAGGCTGAGGAGGAGTGGGCTACATCCCTTTGTCCTGCTGCTCTAACCCTCAAAACTGGAGTGAGAGTGATGGACATCTTGGCACAGATTCAACACCATTAAAGGGGAAAAAAGAAGCAGGTCTGGCTGAGAAGTGCTAGGGGCATCATTCCAAAATTGGGAGCCAAGTTTCCAACCTTTGTTCTTTTGGATATGAGGTAGATATCCCTCCCCTACCCGTTTTACCTCTTCTACTTAGCTGAGAGCTGAACCTAATCAACATTCAAGTGTTAGATCATGTAACACCTGTGTTCAGGTGCTGTGGGATGGACAAGGAATTTCAGTGATGGGCCCCGAGTACTTTCAAAGAAGGCAAGACTGGTAGAGGGGCCACCAGTGCTCAGCTCAGTCCAGTCTACAGTAACACTCTTTATATATGAAAGACCCACTAAGTATTGGCTCCTTTTTGGGCTGAGAGGAAGGTAATGATTATATTCATTTGACTTTGACATCATTTGTGGATCAGGAAAGGGATAATGTAATATAATGGTGATTAATGCTTTCTTAGGCATAAGCCAAAGTATGTGAATTGTATTTATACATCATTCTGCATTTGATAGCATGCCATAAACTTTCCTTTATTCCTTTTTCTACCTAGGCAAGAGATGCATTTTAGGAATGAAAACATCAAGATTCAGAGTATATAAACCCAAATTTCACAAGTGATTGATTTCTCGTAAAATGTTTCTGTAGAATCATTCAGTAGAATTAGAATGATTGAATTCTTCAAGCCTTTCTCTCTTTTATACTACATACTTTATAACAAAGTGGGTTTAGAGGTGGAATTCATTTAAAAGATGTTAACCACCTGCCTCCCCTGCAAGGTGACCCTGGATAGAGCATTTTCTCTGGGCTTGTTTTTTCCCATGTGAAATACAGGATGTTGTGCAATAACTTGTATTTTTCTTTAGCACTGTGTGCCTGGCGCTCTGCTATGCTTTTTACATAGATTGTCTTATGCAATCTTCACAATGGCTCAGTTTATAAAGTTTACGAGGAAAGGCTCAGAGGTGGGCACCTGCTAACAAATGTTAGTGTAGTCCCATTCCTGAGTCCATGTCTTTAGGAACTTCCAGTATTATAGGCAAGATCTTTTTCAGCTCTAGAAAATGTGAATTCAGCATACTCCTTGGCCAAAATAATTTCCTAAAGTGGAAATAAGGGTCCCGGAATAATTTAACTCAAAAGAGTAAAAGCAAATAACAATGGAGAGCCTTCAAGCTATAGGCCAAGCAGCTTGCTGCACCCCGCCTCCCCCCCCCCCCCCAGCCTGTTTCCTATCATCTTGCAATCTTGCAAGAGCCTCCCCTCCCACACACTGGGCCCGGGGCTGCCTGCAAAGCTGGCGAGTAACAGTGTGAGAAGCTGCTCTCTGAAAGGGTTCCATGACTGGCTGTGGTAAGTGCTCCCACATGACTCTCCACCTCCACCTGAGGATCGAATGACTCTCAGAATAGAAGTGCCACAGCAGCAAGAAGAAAATGATCAGGATAATTGTTTGTAAAAATCTGTTTAATAAATATACATCTTAGAAGTAGCAAAATAATTACCAACAAAATACACTATGTACACCATTCACAGGTGGGTAACACAAACCTTCACAGGTAGTGACTTTTAACCGCATACCACTGAAAAGGTTTAACATTACACCTCATTGTTACAGTCAGTCACAGGATATAATTGAGCTCAGCCACTGAATCCATGGTGGTTCAATCAAAAAGCACAATAAATAGAATGCAGTCCTTTCAACAAATTTTGGATGACCTTGAGAAACCCCACAATGATGAGGTTTAAAAAGGTTTTCTTTGAATTCCAGTGATCTTTCTTGTCCCCCATCCAAGGTTCACAAATATAACAAAATGAGGGCTGATCCACCACAGTAAAATGTTTCGGGCCAGGCGGTGTGCAGTGTGGTCCTAAGTATACCCTTTTGATTTTTTTCTTTTTCTTTTTTTTTTTTTTTTTTTTAGAAAAATAAAACTCTCTTTCTGTACAAATATACAAAGTCTGTGTATAGTCTTTTGGACACCTTCTGAAGCTCATAACGTTAGGCGCTGGCCTCCAAGCACACAGTCATCATAAGGCAGCTAAAAACAAGAGGAAAAAAAGACACATTAAACTTCCAGAGCTTTGCCAGGAGTGCTGGGATAGCGGTGAGGACTGCTACTGGAAATAACTCAAGTATTTGTGGGCTATTTTCTATAACCCAAATATGAATTAACTTCATGGGCTGAGGGAGTTTTCCTTTATGCTCCTCTCCTTTAAAAAAGAGCGAAAAAGACCAGACACACTCTTGGGATATTGACTATGCATAATGAAGTTTGAGAACTTCGTTATGTTGAGAACTTTGGATAAAGACTAGTTCTAGGGGCCTGGGAGGGTGGAGGGAGTATGGTCACTCTCATTACTTTTTGTAGAACAGAGTTGAGACTCACCTCGTCCTCTGTGAACTCTGACTCTGTGTCATAGCTCTCCTCATCCTCACTCTCTGGCAGCAACTGAAGGTTTTCTAGGGTCAGCTGGCCCAGCTGCTGCTGTATCCGGGTGCTTGGGCGGCCCCAGGTGAGCTGGTATGGAGAGTAGCCCTGGTACGTGACTCTGTTGACGTCAGCCCCACACTTCAACAACAGTGACACCAGGTCAGGATTCTGCAGGTCCACCGCAAGATGAAGGGCGGTTCGGCCATTACAGGGCTCCTAAAACCAAAAAGAATTTGAGATGCTTATGGTTAAATTTGGCATTTCTGCTTGCAACAAGAGCATGTGAAGTGTCAGTGAGGAGGGCCCTGGGGCCTGATGCACTCCACCTGGAGGCATGAAGCACTCACCTGAGCATTGACATCAGCACCCAAGGACACCAAAAGCTCCACGATGCCCAGGTAGCCATGGATAGAGGCTAAGTGCAGACACGTGTGGCCTAGAAGAACAAAAGGAAGACAGTATAACCACTTGTTTCAACACTTTCATCTCAAACAAAACCTTTCACCTATTTTCCTAAGGGACAAATTCTTCTGAATTTGAAGAACCCAGAATCTGGGTTCTGAATGAACTTTACGAAGGCACCAAATGGGCCTTTTGTATACATATTTGCTCAGTCTTTCACACGTTGAGAGTTTAAGCTCTTGCCTGGACTCCTTAAATTAGCTCATCTCTCCCTTCTCCATGTCGCCTGCCCTCTCATGGGCCGGGCAGGCAGACGTACCATTGTAGTTGGCGGCCTGCAGGACAGAGTGGAGGTGCTGGGTTCCACAGCTCTGAGTCAGGACTCCCACACTGGCCAGGCAACCCTGCTCACAGGCAAGGTGTAGGGGGGTATTTCCTCGAAAGTCTCGGAGCTCAGGATCACAGCCAGCTTCCAGAAGTGCCTCAGCAATTTCTGGCTGGTTGGTAATCACAGCCAAGTGGAGTGGAGTCTACAATACAGAAGAGAGAACAGAAAGAGATTAAGCCATGGACCAAACCTACAGTCTGAGTTCCTTTGAAACCCAGAGATCCCCAGGTTGTGGGTGCTGCTCCTCCCAGACAGGTGCAAGGCAAACACCAGAGGCCCCAGGTGGGCATCATTAAGGCCTCACAAAATTAATGGAATTTACTTTCTAGAATGCTAGCTGATTCCAATGTATAAATGTCAGGGAGACTAATGAACACTGGCTGTCACGACTTATAAAGAATTGGGAGCAACTGTGCTAGATCACGGGGTCAGAGGCACGAGGCTGGGCAAGAGGCGCACCTGCTGCAGGTTGTTCTGGAAGTTAAGAAAGGCCAGGTCTCCCTTCACTTGGCGGACCACTTCCATAGTCAGTGCCTTCTCTTCATGGATGATGGCCAAGTGCAGGAACCTGAGGGGAAGAGAGGGAAAAACCCGCAGGGCTGGTGAGTACAATGCGTGGGGCCCAGGGCGGCGCGGGCTGCGGGGGATTGCGCAAGGCCGGGGTTTCTGGAGGCCGAGGCCGCGGTGTTTTCCGCGAGGTTATTATGAGCTGAGTGTTCCTGGCAGGCGCCCAGGGACTTTCCGGCCCCCCCCTCCCTCCCGGGCGGGCGCCGACCAGGCCGCCCCGCCCTCCCGCCGGGCCGGAACGCCCTGTACTTCCCCTCCAGGCCGCGCGGCGCCCGCCTGCCGGGTAGAAACTCCTGCTCCCCGCCCCCCTTATGCAAGCGGGGACTTCGCGTCCCCGCCCCCGACCGAGAGGACCCGAACCGGGGGAGGAGGGGGGCGACGGCCGTGCGCGGCTGCAAGGCCGAGCTGCGGAACAGCGGCCCCGGGAACAGACCCGATCCCCTACCCCCCTGCAGCTTTACACAGTCTCGGGGTCGGTGCAAACACACCGGGTCCACAGCCGCATCGCAGGCCCCGAGACTCGAGCATCAGGCCCGGCGCCCACCCCCGCCACCCTAGCCGGCGACACTTACGAGTCTCCGTCCTCGGTGAGCTGCTGCTTCCAGGGCTCGGCGCCCCGCGGCGCCTCCTGCGGCTCGAGGCGGATCTCCCGCAGCTCCTTCACCATCTGCTCGTACTCCTCGTCCTTCATGGAGTCCAGGCCGCTGTCGTGGCGGTCGTCCAGCAGCCGCTCCTTCTTGAGCGCGTCCCGGGGGCCCTCCATAGCCCAGTCCTGGGCGTGCTCGGCGGGCTGAAACATGGTGCGGGGACCGCTCAGGCGCTGCTCTCCAGATGTGCTCGGTCGCGGGCTGCGCGCTCGCTTCCTCGCTGTGTCACAGGCAGGAGGGACGGCCGGCTCGAACTGTTGTGGGCTCCGCAGCGCCGCCGCGGCGCCCTATAAACCGTGGCAGGGGATTTCTCAGGGGCGGGGTCAGGCCCGGGGAATTTCCAAGCCAGTCAGACCAGAAAAAGAGAACCAGCCGTCTTCTGCTAGGGGAAAAGAAATCTAAACTCTGAGCCGGGGTTCATAGGAGAAACTCCCTGCGATGAGCCACTGGGGTCATGTACAGGGAACTTTTTGATGAACGCTGAGTGGCTGGAAAGTCCTCCCACCAAGGCCCCCTCCCCTGGTACTTCCCTGCAGTCTGCACTCAGTAATCTTGTCCCTCTGCAAGAAACCTTCTTTTTCTGGGGTTTCCCAGGATCGATTGGATTTGGGGTCTTTGGCTGCTGAGATTCCAAGGACGCAGACCTGCTGGGCGGTTCCTCGTTGGGGTTTGCCAACCTGCCGGTCCTTTGCGTTGTTTGATCTTTTGAAAACGCTAGTGGAAATGATGGCCCGGTGTGGGGATTCGTTTCCCCAAACTTCTCTCTGTGAGAATCCTTACCAGACTGTTTGCAAGTGCAGGGACTCGTAGCACTCCCTCATGCTTCTCTCAGAAGTTGTGAAAGTTGTGGCGTTAAAAACCTAATTGCTTGGAGGACCCTCAAATTTCCTGGGAATTAACAATCCTGGTGACTGGGGGAGGGGTAAACACTCTGCTTCTGTATGCAGGGAAATGCTGAATGTGAACATGACTTTTCTCAAGTAGGGCAAAATTTTAATCTTTGTGGTAGAGGTTGTAGATACCTTGCAATAACAGTAATTATTGAGGTCGTGTTCCCTGAATTGCATTGTGCTGCTGCAGAGAATGGATCTTGGGCCTACTTGAGCTGGGCGACTTTCCAGAAGACTTTGGAGAAGGAAGGAGGCTGAAGAATGGATTGAGTAATGCCCTACCCAAGATTGGGCCTTCAGTGATGGCTAAGAAAGTAACTGCTAGGCATACTGCAGGAGGCTCAAAGCAGTCCTAACATTGCCCCCATCCTGCCCCTCCTGGTTCTTTGCTTTCCTGCTCTGGGGGAGGGCAGCAGTTGGACTTATCCCTGCAATGTGTGCAGGAACTCCAGGCTCACCATCCTCTGGTCTCTCCGACAGAAATGGAATTTATGTTTTCCTCTGCAAACCCACCTCCTAGCCAGCAAGTCACGAAGTTAATCGATTTACTTCTAGAATTGGTCCAGGCAAAACAAAGCAACTTCTGCAGATTTAGCCCCAGGAGGCCTCTATAGTTCTGCAGAGATTTCTGACAATTGTTGCAGTCATCCTTAGCTTGACTGACCTTTTACTTACCAACCTTCCTCCTCTTGAACCCCTCCCCCACACCAATATCTTAATGTAGGAAATACGGGTCAATCAAGGTGACACAAAAAATGAGGCGGGGCGCAGGGGGGGGGGAGTAAAATCGAGAAAATCTTCAGGGTAGTAGTGATCAATGATTATATGCTAAAATGAAAACCTCCTAGAGATAGACTCCATTGTGTCTGCAGGCGTGTGATATACAAATACACAAGTTTTGACGCAAGGTGGAACAGCAACTATAAATAGGAAATCTCAGTTCCAAGGTCTATCTCTAATTAACTGCATATTAATTGGAGGGATCAATTAACTTTGCTGCGGCATACCTGCTTTCGTAATAATAAGATTGAGTTGAATGCTATTTCGTTTTTTTCCCCAGCTTAAAAATTGTGTTACTTGGCTACAAATGCATGTATAGCTCTGCTTAAGAGTGACCATGTCTCCTGGAAATTCACAGTATAAATTTTTGGAAGGACTCCAACACTTTATGCAACACGTTGTTCTCAGAACTAATCTTGTAAGATAGGTATTGTTCCTACTATCCTGAAAAGAAACCAAAATGCAGAAAAATTTACCTAGGTACTCCATGGCCATTTATCTAATTTCTATCCTAGCATATCAATCATTTGGCCAAAGCAGGTGTATTGACACTTTTTGAAAATACATTTTGAAAATGAGACTGAATACCCTATAATCTGGAAGATACTCAAAGTATTTTCTACTCCAAATGGTTAGGAGGGTAGATGTTTCCCTATCTGGGGATATTCACGTCTATTAGAAAGAACAGAAATGTTGAACTGTAAATGCCCCCCTAATAAAGGATGCCATAGAAGAGGACTTTTGGCTGCAGATTTAAAATAGTTATTAAAAAGAAAATCATGCATAAGGAAAAGTATCTCAGGAGTGTTTCTTTATACCTCCTTTAATGGCTTTATTTTCCTGATGGCCTTCAGGACCTGGTGATCTTTATTCTTGATTGTTTAGTGTGACACCTAGTGGTAAGAGTCAGGTCCAGTTTTTCTCTGATGTGGCAGGACGCTTTTGGAAATTTTGGGAGGTGCTGAGACTTGATGACCTGTCCTTATGGTGGGGATTCCCCAAGGAGGTATCTTTTGTTTTTCTGCTACCTGGGAGACAGTTTTGAATAATGTGATCAAACAGGTTTTCTCTCTATCATATATAGCTCTGTACGGTTTAAATCAACAAACATTACAACTTGGGCAACACAGAACATACTTGGAAATCAGAAAACATGAGCAGAAGGGCCAGAAGAAGACAGCAAAACTGATTTTTGGTTTAGAAAGACATTTGTGGACTCTTGGACACTTAGAGTTCTCCCCACTGAATTGTCAAACGTTTTAGCTAATCTTGACCACTTTAAAGATGTTAAACCTTAGGTAACTAATTTTTAATGTCATTTGGCTTTTTTCTTTTTAATGCAAAAGGAAAAAGAACGAATAAGTTAACCTCAAAGCTGCTTTGTATGTCAGTGCCTCAATACAACCATAGGAATGACAGGTTGGCCAGTGATACTCCAGGGCTTCACTGTGGGCAAGAGCACCCCCGTGGGAAAAGGAGCACCAGCGTGGGACTTCACCGTTCTTCTTGAGTGGGAAATTCACAATATGCACTGAAGTGCCCAGTGGCCTAGCAGCGTGGAGTTTTCCTATAAGTTCAGCCAAGGGTCCAACATATTTGGCTTTTCTTAACATCACAGGCAGGGTGTCCTGTGCCAGTTGCCCCAGCCAATTAAACTGAGGCTGTTTTAGCGCCAGCCGATTGAACTCCCAAGAAAGGCTCCACATCTCAGTGCAGATAGGCTGGAAGACAGAGAAGCCATGAGAGTCCTAAAGGCCAAGTGAGTCGGCACCCTGCTGATGGGCAGCCCCGCCCTGCAATCTGAATTTATATTCTGCTTCCAATGCCTGGCTCAGTTTTCATTCCTCCTGTAGTGGTTGGCAGCCACCTCCATCCATCCTCCTCAAAACCTGGATCTCCTGAGCTCTGAATTTCCTCACAGAATAATAACTGTCAGGATTTTCTTTCATAGTGACCTGAAAATAAGACTGTAAAAGCCTTTATGTGTTTCTTTGAATCCTGCAATTTAATGGAGATCAAAGCTTTAAAGGGTATCAAACTCAAATACCTATCCATAAGGGCTGCGCAGGTTTCACAGATGAGTGAAGCTGGCCATGTGAGTCCAAGGGGGAATGGTGGCATCGTTAGCAGTCTAGACCTGAGAGAGCATGTTCCTCATACTCAGATCAGACAATTTTTGCCAAATGGCATTTTTAACTTAGTACTTTTTTAAAAATTCCATTGTAAAAGAAAAAAATTAGAAAATGGATTTTGATGTGAACATTTTCAAATTTAAAAATTTTGCGAAAACCAAATAAAATGCATTTCTTATGGCTACATCAAGCCGACAGGCCCTGGGATTACAACCTGTTTTTCAGCCAATGTATGATGTTTTCCTGGTGCTTTGGGGAAGGGACCTGCTTTTAGCTCCCTTGGTGTCACGGGGTCTCTGCTCCTCCCTGTAACCAGAGGCTGGGGGTGGAGCATGTCCATCCAGGAAGTTTTTGGTATGCCCCTGACAGATAGGGTTGGAATCAGAAACTCTAAGCCCTGAAAACAATTTTACCCCTCCCCCGAAGAACTGTTAAACACTACACTTTAAAAGAATAAAAAGTTCAACAGAATTATGGTTTTTCTTGCAAAGACTTTTTTTCTTTTAATTAAAATTCTCTCGGTAAATATCTCTTTGGGGTGTTTCTGCTCTGTCAGTGTCTCAACCATATGCTTAGTCGGGTAACCTGCCCCCAGGGAAGGAGGAAACCTGCACGTGACACTCCTGCACGTGTCAACCCCTAGCCAAAATTCCTGGCTCTCCTTTTTCACTGTTTGTTGGAAGTAACCAAGTAATACCTATAGGTGTGTAGATTGTTCATGTTCTGTTGTGTTTGGGGAGGAGTAGTTGGATCAGGAAGGGGTGTAGGCTTAACAGCACATCGCTTCCTCTTCATGTCAGTATATGTGCTCTTCTGTCTTGGGTGTAAATTCATCCTGCGTTTAGTCAGGGTATAAGGTGACTTAGCACTGGAGCAGTTCTGCACAGAAGCCTGAAACTCAGCTGGATATGGTACATAAATGAGAGGAGGTCCCTGTTTGGGCACCATAATCAGGTGAGGGACTCATGATCCTTTTCAGCATCAGAGGCAAAATCCACCACCAGAAACTGTATGAGAATGTGGACGTTTCTTTTTTTTCTCTATGGTCTAAGGTCTGGGGAATGGTTTAGGACAAAGGTTAACAGAATCACAGCTGCTAAAATATTTGCTTCCGATTACAAATAGAGTAAAGATTTAGGAACCTTGATCCTTAGTCCTTTCTTGTGATCACTAAGATAATGTCTTTCTCAAACTTCTTTTTAGAGCCTCTGTTATCTGGAGTAGAGCCCCAGATTACTTGGAGACATATTAAAAATTGAAATGTCTGAGGCTATGCATGGGAGAGACCTATAAAAATATTGATTATGAAATTTATCCTTTGATCGATTTTTAAATAACAGAAGCAAATAGAGTAAGAAGGGTCACAAGCAGAAGCCATGAGAAGGGAGAAGGGGGAAATCGGCCTGGAACATTTTTCCCTTGTTACCAGTTCTCAGCTGTCAGAGTCCAGTCCTATGACTGTGACATATTCCCTCTGGATAAGTCACTCGTCTTGGCTCAGGAACGCTCATCATTTCCTATATCTGGGCTGTTTATAGGCTACAGTTTAGGGATTATTTTACCAAGAACATTTATATTTTCAGAAAGTGAGGTAGATTAATGCATCACCAAGTCTTTAAATGAAAAGGCAGAGGGGTGCCCCCTGCATTCACTGGCGGAAACTCAAGAGGCTAGGGGGAATGTGGCTGGGGTGACAGCATGGGTATGGCTGTTGGTAAGTAATCTGTATGAACATGATGAGAGCAGGGAAGCACAAATACAACCTAGTCAGCGTTGGCTCTGTGCCTCGAAGGGCTCAGATCCGACTCCAGGCGGCCAGAGCATCAGAGCAGGGCGGTAGAGGGAAAGATAATGAGTCACAGGAGAAAGAGGAGGCTGCATTCAGGGCAGGACCTGGAGTAAGGGGAGTTAGGTAAGGAGCAACAGTGGAATTTTCCCTTCACAAATGGCAGTCGACACCAGGATGAGCACAGTATGGATGTACTGTCTGTAGCGACATCTTCAGGCTGTCTGTGGAATAACTGTTCTTCGAGGAATCATGTTCTCTAAGGAATCATGTTCTCTAAGGAGGGGATTTTAGGAAAGGTGGGTTGAGAGTGTACAAAGAGAGTAGATATTTAGATGTGACTATAGTGCATCATTTATCACAGCCCCAGGGGAAAACTGTGACCGGTCCCTCTCCTGAAATCCCCATAGCCGATCAGTTCATTCTGCTTTTGAAATGACTCCAGCCCATCCCTTTTCCATGTCCACCATCCCCCACCTTCGTGAAGGCCGTGTTTTACCATAGTAGCCTCTCAATTTGTTATGTATGTTTTTTGAATACTTGACACTTGATATGCTTTATTCTATTTAATCTTCACAACCATTTACTTAAGTGCTATCATTATCTGTTTTTAAGAAATATGAGGTTCAGAAAGGTTTAAGTCACTCAGAAGCCAGCATTCAAACCCATCACCCCATGCTGCCCTCCCACTGTTCTTCACCATACACTAAAATATTGTTTGACTGTTCCTGTTTAAAAATTTCTCAAAAGTATTGGCACACATTATGTTATATTATCTATAGTGTTAAAAATTCATTCATTTTTAAATGGAAACATTTGCACCTGGTTAAAAAATAGTTTAAAAATTCAAGTACAATTATCCAATTACATCTCCTTTCATTACCGTTTCTAACACACATTTTCACCATGTTATTTTTCTGTGACAAGACCTCAGGGCCTGCAGGACAGAGTCTGAATTCCTCTTGCAGCATTTAAAGCCCTTCAGAGTCAGAACTCTCCCAGCTTGGCCACTCCTAGTCTGCGTATCTCCCCAGCAACGCTCTGCTCCAGCTGCTCTGGCCTTCACTGGGATATGTCCTCCCTGTCCAAGGACCAACTTCTTCCCACTTCCTTGCCAGCCTACCAACCCTTCCACTTTCCAAGAATCCTTCCCTGTCTTCCTCTCACTGGAGCGTGCCGCCCTCCTCTGAATCTAAGTCTTATGGTCTGTCTTGGGACATTGAGCCTGTGGTCACACATTGCCTTGTACTGCTTAGTTATTGCTCGTGTCCCCTTTTAACTCTAGTTAGGCATTAAGAATATGGGGCGGAGTGGGAACTGTTGGGCGGGGGAACATGGGTTTCTTTGTCCCCCTCATCCAGTCCACTGTTTACGTCATAAGTATCCTCTTTAGACCTGATATAATTGTTCTTTGACTCTTCTCTGTTAATACCTCACTCTTCATTTAATCTGCTTTGTTTCTGTTGATCTCATCTGGTCCAGCTTCTGACTTGGAGTGAGATGTTATCATTCTCATTTTCAAAGGAAGGAGCTATTGTGGAATAAAGGCTATTAGGAGTAAGCAGAGTCACCATAGAACCCGGCCCACCAGGGGATTGGAGCGCTCGTAAGGCGCGAAGAGATTATAGATAGACCTACATGGTGCCCCCTTCTCTTCTTTCCTTTTCCACTGCCGCCCAGTAACATCTAGTGCGGGACCCAGTTTAAGCAGGAAGACTCTGCCTTCTGAAAACCTCAGTGTGAGATAATTGAGGTCTTTGGAGGCTTGCAGCTCCCCAGGATGAGACGTCAAAAGGAAATTGGGGCAGAAGCTCTAGTTTAGAGACATTAGATGAACATTTGCCTAGAATATCCCCTGTGTCAAAAATCCTTTGGGGACATAGGATGAGAGGAAGGAGGCTGAATTGGTCTATTTGGTTAAGAGGTTGCCTGGCAGGGTGATGGATCATCAGAACTCCCACCAGTGGACTGCTGGGCTGAAGCCCATGGACACGAGACTGGCTGGATCTGGCAGAGGCACAGCTGCCCTTTCAGGTGATTTTTGATGACTTTCAGGAGCAGCAGCATTTCCAACCCAAAATATCATCACTCAAGAGTATGACCTAGTTTAACAAAGCACACACAAACTAACCTAGTCAGTATTTAAAATGAAAAGCCATTGATGTGCCAAGAATGATATACAGTTTGTAGTCTATCCGACTCAGGCAACATCTAGAACAATTTATTTCTCAGATAAGTTCCTCTTAAAGAGGAAATCCTGGGAAGGAGTTTATCATCCACATCTTGGACCCTGATCACAGAGAACTTCATTCAAATAACATCGTATGTGAACATACATTAAATTGTTTTTATAAAAGTAGCACAGGGACCTATTAGACATATTAGAAGTCAGGCATCTTGGCAACTTTCCATTGTTGAAGTCTTTGCCTTCTCACTTCAAGTTGTATTCTCATTTCAGGTCTAGCGATTTGTCAGGCCAATTCTGGGTGATTCATATTGGCAACAGCAGGATTGAAAATTAACATAGATGTGCATGAGAGGGTTGCTGTCTGTAGGGTGTCGAAATGAGGCTAAAAATAGGTGGGGGTTCCTGGGGCAGCCTCCTTCGTGGCCACAGGCACCACAAAAGGAAAACTCAATGGGGGAAATCTGCCCACAAGAGAGGACAAAAGCCCCAACCTTTGTCATCCCTTTTGCCCTGCAGAGAAAGCTCAAGGTGACAATGAACTTGGTGTTTTCAAAATGTCACAGCTCCTACAGACAGGCTCTCATGTCTTCCCACCCCCAGACCTGTGATCAGAGGCTTTCCCCCTGGGTCAATGCATTTTTCTTAGTTCCTGCTCCAGGATCAAGCACAGATGTCTGTCTCTAAATATCTATAGCTATGTTTAGTCAAAGGACTGAATGAGATAAAGGAAATATGAGATATTGACACAAATGGGCAATATGAAAAAAGGGATCTTTAAAAGAGAAGAGTATATATAAAGAAAAAATAAACATTAATTTGTCAAGCAGTTTTTAAGCATTTATTTTGTGCCAGGTACTGAGAAAATAAAATGGGCCTTCTCTCAAGGAGCTTATAGGCTGGTGGGGAGATAACTAAGCAAATGAGTGATTCTAGTAAGGAATAATAAGAGCTATGGTTGCGGTAAGAACAAAGTGCTCAGGGAACATGGAACAGGGGAAGCTCAGTCAGACTGGGAGGGTTGGTCAAGGACAGCTTTTAAGGGCCAAGTTATCAGAAAGGGGGAAAGGACAGGACAAGTGAAGGTCAAGTCTGTGGTAAAGTACAGAAGTATGAAACAAGCAGTTGCACATGGCTTGGTGTATGGTAGAGGGAGATGAGAGTGTTAGGAGGGAGTTGGTGTATGGTCATGTGACTGAGCAGAGAAGCTGGAACAGCATTCTGAAAGCCAGAGAGCCACTGAGGTACTTTACATGGCAGCTGTCATCAGCGTGTGTTTTGGATGACAGTATGGCAAATAGACTGGAGTGGGTTAGGCATGAAGCTGGTGACCAGTTAAAGGCAGTGACTGAAGAGTGAAGGAGAGATGGGTAAAGAAGGATCCTAGAACAAGGATCTGCAGGTCTTGGAGACTGATTGGATGAAGGAGAGAGAGAAGCATCTGAGAACTCTGTTTCTGACTTGGGCTACTTAGTGGGAAAATAAGGGGAAGAGTGGGTTGGGGGAAAGAGGATGAGTTTTTTTCTTAGACATCTTAATTTTAGGGGCCTGGACAGGTGGTTTCATGTGGGAAGTTCTAAGAGAATGAAATACTTGGAAGTCATCAGCTTACTTGAGAAATAGTTAAAGTCAGGGTGTGGACACCACCCAGGAATTGTATGTAGAGTTCCAAGAATGAAGACGGGAACATGAGCGTTTAAGGAATGAGCTGAGGCTAAGAAATCAACAAAGGAACCTGAGAATATCCAAGAGATGGGAGGGAAACCAGAAAAGAGGGCTGCCCCAGAAGCTGAAAAAGGTCAGAAGTTCCAGAAGATGGTCATTGTAAAAGTGTCAAGTGTGGCAAGAGTGTGTGTCTGAGTGAATTGCTCACTAATTCAGGCTAACTCTAGAAGAAAAAGCCCAAGCTGAAAGAAAGTTTTACTTAGGATGTGATGTTTAATTACTTGCAAATATACAATTAAAAAAAAAAAAACCCTTAAGGAAAGGGTTTCTTAAGGGCTGTGATTGAAAGATTTACCATTAGTGCATTAAAAGCATATGATAAAAATTTAGCATCTCTTTCACTTTGTAAGTACAGATGGAGGAGGATGAAGTTAGGGGATGTACCCAAGGTCACACAGTTAAAAAGATCAGGACTAGAATCCAGATCTCTAGATAAACAGCCCACTGTTCTTTCCTCTATCAGTGGCTGGTTCTTAAACTTCAGCTAGCATTAGAGTCACTTGGAGGGCTTATTAAATTTTAATTAAAATTAAAAAAAATTTTTCAATTACAGTTGACATTCAATATTAAATTAGTTTCAGCTGTACAGTATAGTAGTTAGATATTTATAAAACTTACAAAGTGATCACTCTGTTAAGTCTAGTACCCATCTGACACCATACATAGTTATTACAATATCATTGACTATATTCCCTATGTTGTACTTTACATGCCCATGACCATTTTGTAACTGCCATTTTGTATTTCTTTTTAGATTTCTTTCTGTGGATGTCTCTCACTCCTCCATGTTTCCATTTTGTACTTCTTAATCCCTTCCCCTTTTGTACCTAGCCCCCGAACCCCCTCCCATTCTGGCAACCATCAGTTTGTTATCTGTGAGTTTGTTTCTGTTTTGTTCGTGCATTTCGTTTTATAGATTCCACTTACAAGAGAAGTCATATGGTCTGAATTATTTCACTTAGCATAATACCCTCTATGTCCATCCATGTTGTCACAAATGGTTACGATTTCATTCTTTTATGGCTGAATAATCGTCCATCGTATATATGTACCACCTATTTATCCATTCATCTTTTGATTGGAGCATTTAAAGTATTTACACTTAAAGTCATTATTGATAGGTATGTAGTTATTGCCATTTTATTATTTACTGATTATTATTTTTTTTAGTTCTGTTCCTTTCTTTTGCTCTCTTCTGTATTTTGATGACTTTCTGTATGTAGTTATTGCCATTTTATTATTTACTGATTATTATTTTTTTTAGTTCTGTTCCTTTCTTTTGCTCTCTTCTGTATTTTGATGACTTTCTGTAGTGTTGTGTTTAGGTTCCTTTCTCTTCTTGTATCTCTCATGTAGATTTTTGGTTTGTGGTTACCACGTGCTTCATATATACCAAGCCATGTTTATAACAGTCTGTTTTAAGTTGATAGTCACTTAAGTCAAAACACATTCTAAAATTACTACCATTTTTATTCACTCCCTCCACATATATGTTTTTGTCATTATTTTTTACTTCATGTGTAAGTTTGTGTGTATCCTTTACTGTTATAATCCTTTACTGTTATGAACTTCCTACTTTTTCCTTTTTTCCTTTGTATTAGCTTTAGTGTTGGTTGATCCACTGCTTTTATTATGTGTTTGACTTTGTCAGTGAGAATCTTTCTTCTTTGTGAAATTTTCTTATTCATATATATATTTTTTTTTCTTCTTAAAGGAGTCACTTTAACATTTCTCGTAATACTGGTTTGGTGGTGGTGAACTCCTTCAGTTTTTTCTTGTCTGGGAAGCTCTTTATCTGTCCTTCGAGTCTTAATGATAGCCTTGCTGGGTAAAGTAATCTTGATTTTAGATCCTTGCTTTTCATCATTTTGAATATTTCATGCCAACCCCTTCTGGCCTGCAAAATTTCTGTTGAGAAATCAGCTGACAGCCACGGGAGCGCCCTTGTAAGAAACTACTTTCTCTTGATGCTTTTAAGATGCTCTCTTTGTTTGTAACTTTTGGCATTTGAATTATGATGTGTGTTGGTGTAGGCCCTTTTGTGTTCATCTTGTTGAGGACTCTCTGTGCTTCCTAGACTTGTATTTCTATTTTCTTTGCCAAGTTAGGGAAGTTTTCAGTCATTATTTCTTCAAATAGGTTTTCAATTCCTTGCTCTCTCTTCTCCTTCTGGTACCTCTATGTTACGAGTGTTGGTACACTTGATCTTATCCCAGAGGTTCCTAAACTATCCTCATTTTAAAAATGCTTATATCTTTTTGCTGCTCCAGTTGCGTGTCTGCCAAATCGCTTATTTCAGCCTCTGCTTCATCTAATTTGCTGTTGATTCCCTCTAATGTATTATTTTGTTTGTTTTGTTGTTCTTTTGTTTTTTTTCTTTTCTCTAATGTATTTTTCATTTCAGTTATTGTATTCTTTGTTGCTGACTGGTTCTTTTATGATTTCTATCATTGTGTACATTCTCACTGAGTTCATCTATTCTTCCCCTAAGTTCACTGAGCATCCTTATAACCAGTGTTTTGAACTCTATATCTGGTTTGGCTTGTCTCCATTTTGTTTAGTTCTTTTTCTGGAGTTTTGTCCTGTTCTTTCATTTGGGACATGCTTTTTTTATCTCCTCAGTTTGGCTGCCTCCCTGTGTTTATTTCTATGTATTAGGTAGATCTGCTATGTCTCTCTATCTTGGCAGAGTGGCCTTATGTAGTAGGTGTCCTATGGGGTCCAGAGATGCAGTCTCCCTGTTCACCTGATTTGGATGCTCTACTGTTGTAGTTGAACTTTGATTATTGTTGGCACATCAGTGGGTGGGATTGACCTCCAGGCTGACTGGCTGTCAAGACTGGCCATGACAACAGTAAACAAGCTGTTGTTCGAGGGCTGACCCCATAGGGTGGATTGGCTTTAGTGGATTTCTGGTGCCTGCTGAGTCCACCTTTTGGGTGTGTCATTTGTAGTGCTAATTGGATGGTGCTCTGGTATGGTTTGAAGCTGGCCACCAGGTATGTTGGTTCTGCAGCCTCTGGGGAGGGGCTCTGGTGGAGGCCAAAGTCAGCTGTTGCCTGTGTTCAGCCTGGGTTCACTCGGTAGGAGCTACAAAGTTACCTGTGGTTAGTAGCTGCTTGTGCTGGGCTTGGAAGCACCTGGGAGAGGTTATGCTATGAACCAAGGCCGGCTGCCACTAGTGCTGGGCTTGGGGCTACTTAGCAAGAGGTTCAGGGAACGCTGAGGCCAGCTGCTGCTGCTTTGGGGTTTGTGGACCTTTGAGAGATTTTAGAAATGTTCTCAGGGCAGGTCCAGGTGGACCACTTGTGTGGATTAGCCTCTGAAAAATGTTCCTTCTAGCCTGGTGCCTGAGTTAGGTGGGGCAAGGTCTTGGGGAATCAGCAGGTGGGGTGGGAGCGGTGTTAGGTTGATGGAGACTCAGATTTGGTGCCTGCCTGCACCTGCAGGCTGTGTTGAGGGAGGGCTCAATAAGGGAATAATGGTGCCTATCAGCACCAGAGAGAGCTGCCCCTGCAGCCCTTGCCTTAAAGCCAGACAATTCAGTTCTTCCCTGTATGTCCCTGGTGCTTTTTGAGCTGCTGTCCCTCTTCTGGAGTTTTGGATGAGCCTTTGTGAGTAGTCTGTGCACAAGCCCTTTAAGAGGATGCCCACGTCTACAGCAGCCTTCCATCTCACCTAGACAGAATCTCTGCTGATTTTCACAGCCAGATGCTATGGGGACTCTTCAGCACTAGTGCTCTGGGCTGTTGAGCCTGGTGTGGGCTGAGACCCTTTGCTCCTCGGGGGGGACCTCTGCATATGAGATATTGTTCCTGATTTTTAACTGCCACACATGGGTTTGGGACCAGCCTGTTTGGCTTCTCTGCTCCTCCTACCAGTCTTGATGTAGCTTCTTCACATCCTTAGTTATAAGACTTCTATTCATCTAGTCTTTAGGTGGTTCTTAAGAGTGTTTGTTCTATAATTTAGTTGTAATTTTGATGTCATGGGAAGAGGTGAGTACAGCATTTACCACCATCTTGACCAAGAGTCTTAGAGTTACCTGGAGGGCTTTTAAAACATGCTTTGCTAAGCCCCACCCCCAGAGATTTTAATTCAGTATGTCTGGGGTGGGGCTTGAGGATGTATTTCTTATAAATTCCAAATTCTCTATTGCTTCTGGCCAGGGACCTCACTTTGAGAACCACTATTCTATGTGCTTCTTTATCTCTAACACTTAAAAGTACTTGAGGGTTCTAGAAAGCAGCTGGGTTTCCCAGTTTGAGTAATCATTCTCTAAGAAACTCTCCATATAATATTAATTTGCTTAGAAGTAATATATTCTTTATGTAAATTGGAGTGTACTTGTGGAAAGTATGAATAAGGAATTGAAGTTTATGCGTTCAAAACTGTTTTGAACGCTTGCACTGTTGTAGACACTCTTCTGAGCACTGGAGATACAGTCAAAAACTCTGCCTTCAGAGAGCTTATCTTGTGCAGGAGACGCAAAGATACTAAATAGGAAAATATATGTTAGAGTGCCACAGAGAAAAATAAATCAGGGAAAAGGGATAGAAATGTCAGGGCAGGAGGACATTTTGAAATTTTAAGTAGATTGACTGGAAAGATAGAAATGCAATACTGAAGAAAAGATCTGAAGGAAGGAAGAGAATGAGCTCTCTGAACATCTAGGGGAAGAAGAGTCAGGGTGGTGTTCAGTTAGTGCAAAGGCCCTGAGGTGGGAGCACTCTTTGAGCAACAGCAGGGAGTCAGGTGGGTGAAGTAGGGTGAATCAGAGGAAGAGTATTAGGAAATGAAGTCAGACAACAGATAAGGCTCGGATCTTAGGAATTGGTTTTTAACAACATTCAGGAAATTCTTTCACAAAATATCGCTTTGTTTCTTTTGTACTGATTTGTACTGTTTTCGTTAGAGGAAACATTAGGTCCAAACTTGAGCTATGGATCTCCCAGTACTGAAAGGTTACAGCAGTTTCCTCCACCAAGTGGCTAATGAGTTTGTTCAGCAGCTAGCTTCCCCAAACAATTGAATACAGACCAGTTTGGAGAGACAGATATACAGGGAAATGTGTTTCTTTGGCCACCTTTTATGTGTATATGTGATTTACCCCATCCCCCATTCTGACCTCTTCACTAAATTCTGAGATAATTGCTCTGGCAATGTCTGCCAAATTTTTTTTTTTTTTTTTTTTTAACAGAATTACATTGTCTGCACTTCTGGGAAAAACTGACCCCACCTATATGAGTCGTGGGGTGGGCTGGGCTGGGCGGTGGCTCAGACCTTCAGTTTGACAGCCTACATTCTTTTTATGGTCAAGCCTTTTGTGGCCCACCCATAACCACCTGTACTGGGGGAAAAAGATATTAACACATTAAAAGATGGGATAGGATGTTTTGTCTTTCTGGAAGATTACTGAATTTATATTCAAACATATAGAAATCTTTAAAGTAATAGTCACCACAATGAAAGACAAACTACTAGGCTTCTAAGAAAGTTTTGCATTTTCTTATATTCTCACATAAACAATATGACCTGGGATAGAATTGGGTGTATGGCACAGTGAAGTCCTTGACTGTTTGTTGTCTGTGGACCCTGGATTAGGTCCTGCATAGAAACATAGGATGGAAAAGATGCAGTTTTGAGCTCTAAGATTATGTTGTAGACCTCTGAGAAGGTAGGGATATATATGAAGATTAATGTTTTCACATTGGTACATGGGAAATATTTTCTAGCAGAACAAAAGAGATTTCTAAGCTTCCCTCAAAATTCGGTTTTGAGTCTTCAGAGGCTACATTTGTTTCCTTGAACAGAATATAGTTTTGAGCCATATTAGCAAATTATCAAGCTATCTGTGGGTAAAAATTACAAGGTAGTAGATATAAAAACTCATGAGTTTTCATTGATGACTTTTCTTTCCAGACTTGAATTGGTTCTTAGTGGCTCACCCAGAGTAGAAGGTGACTTTCTGTAGGTGAAGTTTCCCCTCTACCTGGAACAGGCCCTCTGTCCCATCCAGAAAAATACACTGCGTATGGGCTGCTAGGATCTGAGGGCTCTTTGAGCAGTGTCAATTTTTTCTTGATCCCTAAAATCTTAGATGGTAGGAGCTGAAGTGACCTTTAAGGTCATTTAGTCCAACTATTCCTTTTATGCTTAAAGCATGTCTCAATATCCCTACCAAATGGTCTAGCAACTTGGGTAAAACCCCTCTGGTGTTTGCACCTGGGAAGAGTATTAGATGAGAAAGGAGACCCCGATTCCATTTACTCAGGAGGGCCTTTGTGCAAGAGGTAAGTTTTGATGTGGATAATCTGTTCAGTTAGAATGTAATTCAGTCCAGTTAAAAGAGAGGAAAAGGAAACTTGGCTAATTCCTCTTTTCTTTTGCCAAGTGAAACAATATTGTGGATGGAGACTCAAAAACATCTTTTCGGAAAATAGCTAAACGGCAAGCACCTTACACTCCTATTTCCCTCCTAATGAAAAACAATCCCAAATGCCAGACTACAAAAGCGAAATACTTAATAGTGCCCCCCGCCCCGCAGCAAACCATCATTCATTGTCTCTACCAACAAAAACACATTTTACTGTCCAGTCTTTACATGAATCACTCTGTGAAATGATAGCAAATGTAATAACTCCAGACAGCTACAATTATCTAAATGTTTCCTTATTAGCCATTTGAATGGCTAAAGCCTTATAATCAAATTATAGTGAGTGCTAATTGAAATCTAATCTGTGTAATTAGGTATCAGAATTTGATTCCAATATTGTTAAATTACAGACAAGGCCCATCAAGTTACACTAAAAATGTTATAAGCTCAGTGGCAAAGGAGATGGATTCTTTCAATAAACATAGATCAGACTGAAACAGGTTTGTAGTGTCACTGCCACCTACTGGACTTAGTAGAACTGCAGAGACTATCTTTCCTTGGATGTGGGGCACAGCTGTTTTCCTAACCCAAGAAGTTTCTTGACAAGCAAGAGAAACTGCTCAAATTTGTAATTCTCTGGTTGAACATAATTAGCGGAAAGTATTAATATTTATCGTTTCTGGAAGAAGCCAAGTAGATTGCAGCTGGGAGGGCATATGATGGCAAAAGCTAGAGGTGAAGTAAGATGAACTCGGTGGGACCAGATAATGGAGTGCCGGCTCAGTGAATGGTTAGAGAAATGAGCCGGAAAACTCCCCATGGCCCAGGTGACTTCCTTCCTCCTCTAGTCTCGGCTAATGGAAGATTCACTCTTTATAACCCCTAGAATAAATAACATTTATTGAATCTCTAATATGATATGAACACAGTCTCAAAATCCTGTTGGGTAATAGAAGTATAAAATGCATCCATTCCTCAAGTAGTTTGTAATCGGTTCTGTGGAGAGATTAGAGAAAAATACACAATACCTTATACCAGCAGTTAAGGACTGACTTTTGTTGTATTGTAGTCTCCTGAGAAAGTGCTTGGGATGTAAATTGTGTGAGGCTTTGCAGTCATGACGTTGCTTTTATTCTAAAATCATACTTGAGATAGTTTGGCTAGATAAAGTATAATTTTCTCTCACCTGTTGAATGCATAAGGAACCTTGACTGTAAAATATATGTCCCTGGAATGTGAAAGGTAGTAGAGAGATGGCAAGTTAAATTTGTTGCTTGATATAACTACATAGAAACTTGAGATCTACATATCTGCATTCTGAATTTGGCCTAAATTAGCCCTGATTTTTTTTTTTAAATTTTATTGTAAAATACATATAATATAAAAATTGCTATCTTAACCATGTTTAAGTACACGGTTTAGTGTTATTAATTACATTCTTATAGTTGAGCAACCATCACCACCATCCATCTCCAGAACTCTTTTTGTCTTGCAAAACAAATTCTGTACCCTTTAAATAATAACTCCCCATTTCCCCCTGTCCCCAGGCCCCATATCATATAAATGGAATCATACAGATATATCTTTGAGATCCTGTTTACAATTCTTTTGGATATATACGCAGAAGTGGAATTGCTGGATGACACGCTAAATCTATATTTAATTTTTCGAGGAACCATGATACCATTTTCCAAAGTGACTGTATCATTATACATTTACACCAGCAGTGCACAAGGGTTCCAATTTCTCTATGCCCTCGCCAACATTTGTTATTTAGGATTTTCTGATAGTAGCAATCCTAATGGATATGAAGTGATATCTCATTGTGGTTTTGATTTGCATTTCCCTAATGATCAGTGATGTTGAGCATTTTTTTCAGGTGCTTATTGGCCATTCGAATATCATCTTTGAAGAAATAGCTACTCAAGTCTTTTGCTCATTTTTGAATCAAGTTATTTGTTTTTTGTTTAGTTTTGGGCATTCTGTATATATTATGCATATTAATCCCTTACCAGATATGTGATTCGCATGGGTTGCCTTTTCACTCTGTTCAAACTGTCCTTTTTTTTGGGGGGGGGGGTTGGGGTTGTTACCAATTGCTCTATTTGAAGGAATGATACAAACGAAAGGATTTAAGTAGATATTTTGGTGAAATCTTTAGAAAAGGTAAAGGTAACTTCAACATGCTTGCACTGGTTTGGTGACCAGGGGAGTCACCCCTGTGGCTATGGGAGGCCAGCTAAGACTTGTCATTATCATTGGCTCCCTGGGTGTGTTTGTCAAAGAGATACTCTGGCATGCCAAGTTTTCCAGCCCCCATCTTGTACAAGCTGCTTTTGAAGTCCCTCAATTCTTTGATGTACTTCACCTGCTCATTCAGGTAATGAGTCTTAATGAAGTCACACAAGTATATGTTGCTTTTGTCAGTGGCCAGTTTGTGCAGTTCCAGTAGTGACTGATTCATGCTTTCTAAGTGTAATGCACACTCCACTGCATTCAGCCTATTCTCCCAGTCCTCGCAATCTGGTTTCTTAATATTCTGAAGGAAGACTCAGTCACCTCGTTGTTTCTGCAGCTTCAGTTTCTCAGCAAGTTCTCTCTCCTCTTGAGATTCGTGAAGAAAATATTTGGCAAAGTTCTTCAAAGCCACATCATTGCAGTTAAAGTCATAAGACGTGGACAGGTAGACTCAGGAGGTGTATGCTTCAGCTTGATCTGCTGGGTGATGGTGGCTTCTGAGTTCTTGTGGTAGTTCTGGCCCACCAATGAGGAGGGGCGCAGTAGTCATGGTGGTGGTTAGGGAGAGGTGGCATTGGCTGCCCAGTGCTGGAGCAGAGTGGGGGCTTTGGGTGGTCTGAGAGCACTGTGAGGGGTGGCAGAGGGATGGCTCTGTGTGGCCAGCAGGGCTGGAGGATTAGTGCCTCTTTCCTCCAAGCACTGTCGAAGCAGGAAAGTGTGGCAACTCAGGAAAGACTGTTGGAGGTGTCCTTTGATGTAGAAAAGTTTCTAATTTTCATGCACTCCAACTTGTCTAGTTTTTCTTTTGTTGCCAGTGCTTTTGGTGTCATAGCCAAGAAATCGTGGCTAAATCAATGTCGTGTAGCTTTCGCTCTGTTTTCTTCTAAGAGTTTAATATTGTAGGTCTCATAGTTAGGTCTGTGATCTATTTCAACTTAATTTTTGTATATGGTGTTAGATAAGAGTCCAACTTCATTCTTTTGTATGTGGATATGCAGTTTTCCCAGTGCCATTTGTTGAAAAGACTGTCCTTTCTCCTGTTGAATGGTCTTCACACCTTTGCAGAAAATCAGTTGACCATCATCAGTATGTGAGTTTATTTCCGGGCTCTCTATTCTATTCCATGGGTCTATGTCTATTTTTATGCCAGTGCTGTTTTGATTATTGTAACTTTGTAGTACTAAAATCGGGAAGTATGAGACCTCTAACTTTGTTCTTTATAAAGACCATTTTGGCTATTCTGGGTTCCTTGAGATATATGAATTTTAGGATATTTTTTTCTATTTCTGCAAAAAATGTCTTTGGGATTTTAACAGGGATTGCATTGAATCTATATATCATTTTGGGTAGTATGGGCATTTAAAAATATTAAGTCTTCTAATCTGTGAACATGGGATGTGTTTCCATTTATATATATGGCTTCTTTAATTTCTTTCAGCAGTGTTGTTTTTTCATTCTATAAGTCTTTTACCCCCTTAGAAAAGTTAATTCCTAAGTATTCTTTCCGATGCAATTGTAAGTAAGACGGTTTTTAAAATTTCCATTTGAAGAGGAAATTTGAGGAATTTCATTAAAACTAATCAGCTTCTGTAAATATGCTTGCTTTCTGCAAATAAGCTTACTGCATGCAAAAGCTCCTGCAAAAGCTCCCTTGCACTTTGCTCGACTTCCAGATGTAACTATGTGTGCCTTTGCTCCACAAATGTAACTATTTGTACCCTAGCAGCTCCAGTTTTCTGTAACAATTTGTATCTGTCAGCAACCCTTGACAACTCCCAGCCTTACCAATGTTACTCGTTGTAGTCTCCATAGCAACCCCCATCATTTGTAAAGGTTTGAGTTCAAACTGACCAAATAGCTTGTGTAAAATTCTGGTATATAAGCAATATTTCAACTGAGCCCACTGTCCAGATCTTCAGAGCACTAGCTCGTCTGGGACCGCACGTAATAAATTTGAATTCTCCTTCTCTCCCAGTTACTGCTTGGTTTTTCGTTGGATTGGGTTTTGGAGCTTTTGGGATATTTTTCCGCAACACGTTCAGTTTGTTTATTATCAGTGTATAGAAATGAAGCCAACCTTTCTGCGTTGACTTTGTATTCTGCTACTTTGCTGAATTCATTTATTCTAACAGTTTTTGCGTGGAGTTTTTTAGGTTTTCTATGTATAAGATCATATTATCTGGGAACAGAGATAATTCTACTTTTTCCTCTCGAATATGGATGCCATTTATTTACCTACCTACCTACTTTATTTACCTACCTACCTGTTCTGGCTAGGGTTTCTAGTATTATGTTGAATAGAAATGATGACAGCAGTCATCATTGCCTTGTTCCTTAGAGGAAAATCTTTCAGGCTTTCATCATCGAGAATAATATGCTCTGGATTTTTCATATGTGGCTTTTATTATATTGAGTTTCCTTCTATTCCTAGTTGTTAAATGATTTTTATTATGAAAGGGTGTTGAATTTGTCAAATGCTTTTTCTGTATCAATTGAAATGATCATAAAAGGTTTTTTCCTTCACTCTGTTCATGGTGTATTATATTGATTGATTTTCATCTGTTGAACCCTTCTTGCATTCCAAGAACAGATGCCACTTGGTCATAATGTATAATCCTTTTAATAGGCTGCTGAATTAAATTTGTTAGTATTTTGTTGATTTTTGCATTAATGTTCATAAGAAATATTGGTCTGTAGTTTTCTCGTGGTGTCTTTTGTCTGGCCTTGGTATCAGAGTCATGCTAGTCTCATAGAATGAGTTTGGAAGTATTCCTACCTCTCCAATTTTCTGAAAGTTTGAGAAGGATTGTTGGTATTGGTTCTTTTTGAAATATTTGGTAGAATTCACCACTGAGCCATTAGGGCTTTTATTTTTGGGAGGTTTTTGATTACTGATTCAATCTCCTTACTAGTTATAGGTCTATTCAGATTTTCTATTTTTTATGATTTAGGCTTGGTTTTGTGTTTCTGGGAATTTGTACATTTCATCTAGTTTATCTAATTTTTTGGCATACAATTGTACTCTCATAATCCTTTTTTTTTCTCTTAGTAGTGTCCCCACTTTCATTTATTTTAGTAATTTGCGTTTTCTCTAACTTTTCCTAGGCAATCTAGCATAAGGTTCGTCTTTTCAAAGAACTGGCTTTTGGTTTCATTGATTTTCTTTATTGGTTTTCTATCCTCTATTACATTTATCTCTGCTCTAATCTTTATTATTTCCCTCCTTCTGCTAGCTTTGATTTTGTTTCTTCTTTTTCTAGTTTTTTAAGTTGTAAAGTTAGGTTGCTGATTTGAGATCTTTCTTATTTTTTAATTTAAGTGTTTATAATTTTAAGTTTCCCTCTAACCACTGCTTTTGCTGTGTCCCATAAATTTTTGTATGTTATATTTCTGCTTTCATTAGTTTTTAAGTATTTTTTTAATGTCTCTTGTGATTTCTTCTTTGATTCATTGGTTACTTAAGAGTGTGTTGTTTAATTTCCACAACTGATTAATTTTCCAGTTTTCCTTCTGTTATTTCTAACTTTATCTTGTAGTTGGAGATTTTTTTTTTATAATATCTATCTTTTAAAATCTATTGAGACTTAATTTGTGGCATAACGTATGGTTTATTCCTGGAGAATGTCCCATGTATGCTTGAGAAGAATGTGTATTGTTTTTGCTTGGTAGAGTTGTTCTGTATATGTCATTTAGATCTATTCAGTTTACTGTGTTGTTCAAGTCCTCACCTCAATTTTGTTTGTTCTATCCATTATTGAGAGTGGGGTATTGAAGTCTCCAACTATCACTGTGGAACTATCTATTTTCTCCTTAAATTTCTGTCAGTTTTTGCTTCATATAGTTTGCTGGTCTGTGTTATAGGTACATAACTGTTTATAATTGTTTTATCCTCTTTATTAAACCATTTATTAATATCCAATGTCCTTCCTTGACACTTGCAAACTTTTTTTGATTCAAAGCTTGTTTTTTTTCTGATATTTGTATAGCCACCTCTGCTATCTTTTCGTTACTATTTGCATGGAATGTATTTTTCCATGCTTTCACTTTCAACCTATTTGTGTCTTTGGATCTAAAGTGAGTCTCTTGTAGACAGCATATAGATGGATCATTATTAAAAATCCATTCCGTCAATCTATGTCTTTTGATTAGAGAATTTAATCTATTTACATTTAAAGGAATAACTCCTAAAAAGGGACTTCTGTCATTTTTGCTATTTGTTTTGTTTATGCCTTGTATCTTTTTCGGTCCTTCATTTCCTGCATTGCTGTCTTCTGTGTTTGAGATGATTTTTTTTTTTTTTGTAGCATCGCTCTCCAATCTTTTTGGCACCAGAGAATCTAATGCCTGATGATCTGAGGTAGAGCTGAGCTGGTGATGCTAGGCTAGGCTAGCACTGGGGAGCTACTGCAAATACAGGTGAAGCTTCACTCATTTGCCTGCTGCTCACCTCCTGCTGTGCAGCCCAGTTCCTAACAAGCCATGGATCAGTACTGGTTCGTGGACCGGGGATTGGGGACCCCTGTAGCGAAGCATCTTAATTCCCTTCTGATTCATTTTGTGTATATTCTAGAACTATTTTCTCTATGGTTACCATGGGGGTTACATTTAACATCATAAAATTATAACATTTTAATTTAAATTTATAGCAGCGTAACTTCAATAACATATAAAAACTCCGCTCCTGTTTAGCTTCATCCCCATTCTTTTCAGTTATCGATGTCACAAAATCACATTATGTGTCCTAAACCATAAACTAATGTTATTTATAATGCATTAGTCACTTAAATTGTGTAGGAAGCAAAATGTGGAGTTATAAATCAAAGTTATAATAATACTAGCTGTTAGACTAATAATTGTATTATTCTCTTAAATCATGTAGAAAACCAAAACTAGAGTTACAAACCATTTTTACAGTAATGCTAGCTTTTTATACTTGCTCACATATTTACACTTACTGAGATTTTTATTTCTTCATATGGCTTTAAGTTACAGTCTAGCGTCCTTTCATTCTGACTTGCATGACTCCCTTTAGCATTTTCTGCAGGGCACTTCTTTAGCTTAGGTTTATCTGGGAACGTCTTAATGTCTCTCTCACTTTTGAAGAAAAGTTTTGCCAGATATAGTATCCTAGTTGACATTTTTTCTTTCAGCACTTTGAATATCGGTACACTGCCTTCTGGCCTTCAAGGTTTCTGATGAGAAGTCTGCTGGTAAACTTACTGAGGATCCCTTGAATGCAATGCATTGCTTCTCTATTGCTCCATTCAGGATTCTCTCTTTGTCTTTCAACAGTCTGATCACAATGTGTCTTGGTGTGGGTCTCTTTGAGTTCTTCCTCCCTAGAATTTGTTGAGCTTCTTGAATGTTTATATTCACGTCTTTCATTAAGCTTGGGACATTTTTCAGCCATTATTTCTTCAAATAATCTCTTCTCTTTTCGTTCTTTCTGAGACTTCCACAATTCGTATGGTGGTTTGCTTACTTATATCATAGTTCCCTTAGGCTCTGTTAATGTTTCTTTAATATTTTTCTTTTTATTCCTCATACTTGATAATTTCCATTGTCTAATCTTTAAGTCTGTTGATTCCTTTTTCTTCAGCCTGCTCTAACATGCCTTTGAGAATTTCTTTTCTGTTATTGTAGTTTTTAGTTCTAGAATTTGTTTTTTCTTTAGATTTTCTATCTCTTTATTGATATTTTGACTTTATTTTCTTGACATTCTCCCTGTCTTTTAGTTCTCTGAGCATCTTTAAGACAGTTTTTAAAAAGTCTTAGTAAAGTATGTCCACCATCTGGTTCTCTTGGTTTTTTCCCTTTTTTTTTTTTTTTTTTTTTTTTAGTTTGGGCCAAACATTCCTGTTTCTTTGTATGTTTTGTGATTTGTTGTTGTTGAAAACATGGACATTTAATCTAATGGTAAGCTCTGGAAATCAGATTTTCTCACTTCCCTAAAGTTTGCTGGCTTTTTGTTTTGTTTTATTTTGGTTTTTAAAAAATTGTTGTAGGCTGTCTCTTCCAAAGATGAGCTTGAGGTGTACACTCAAGATTTTCTCAGGTCTTTTTTGAACCTGTGCCTTTCCCTGGACATGTGTGGTAACTTTCTAATGTCTCCCTGTATATAGCTGCTTTTGAATGTCCTGGCTCCCAAAATGGAGAAAAGAGAAAATTGAAGGGGGTTAGGAAAAGGGGGCCAACCCTTTAAATCTCATAGAAGTGGCTTTAGTCTGAAGGAGAGACGTTTGCAACAGTGGAGGGGAGCGGTACAGTGATGGCTGCCCATCTCTGTTTCTGCACCTCAGTGATCAGACACAGCAATCCGTGATCAAGGCACAGATCCCCGATATTTGGAAAACAGGGTTATTATTGTTCACCCTGACTCCCACAATATGTGTACAAGCTGCACCAGAAATGCACACAGAGCTACCTGCCAAGGGCCTGGGAGTGATGGGGGATGAATGGCTGCAGCTGAGCTGAGAGTTGAAAATGGACCGAAATTAACCCCAATTTGCCATCCTGTCATTACCCCGGAAGCCACAAACCTTCAATAGACTCCAGGGTTCCAAAATAGTTACATCAGGTAGATTCTGCCAGTGCAATTGTTGTTTAGGTGGGAAGACAGATTCCTGGTGCTTCTTATCTACTATCTTTGCAGAATTCTCTCTGATTTTTTAAATTGTAATTTTCTATACCAGAGTATATGTATTTCTAAGCCACACTCGGTTGTTAAGAACAAGGCAGGAATGTAAACATGTAAATAAAGTTTAGAATGGATAGGAATTGAAAAGAACGGCCATCTGAAGTGATAATGAAAGGTTATTTCAGTGCCAGCATTACGGCTTGTGGTAGGCAGAATGTCATGTTTAATTCTCAGATCCTGTGAAAATATGAGGTTATGTGGTAAAGGAGAATTAAGGCTGCAGATGAAATTAAGGTTGCTAGTCAGATGGCCTTGAGATGAGGAGAGTACCCTGGATTATCCAGGTGGGCCTAATGTTGTTAGAAAGGTCTCTATAAATGGAAGAAAGAGACTCAGATGGCAGTGTGGAAGGGATTTAGCCTGATGTTGCTGGATTTGGAGATGGAGGGCTGAGGCCACAAGCCAAGAGGCCACAGGCAGCCTCCAGAAGCTGGAAAAAGGTGAGGAAATGTGTTCTCTTCAGCCTCCAGAAGGAACACAGCCCTGCAACATCTTGATTTTAGCCCAGTGAGACTCACTTCGGACTTCTGATTTCCAGAAATTTTAGATAACCGATTTGTATTGTTGAAGCCACTAAATTTGTGGTAATTTGTTATGACAGCAATAGGAAAATTAGCACATGGATTGAGAGGAAGGGAAGCTGAAGGTGAGGAGGCAAGTACACATTAAGGTACTGTTATGTAGGGGCAAAAGCAGTGGACATGAATTAGAAGACCAGTTGAGGTTTCCGGTTCTGCCAATTACTTCTACTTGTGTGACTCAGATCAAGTTACTTAACCTTTCTGTGTCTCAATATCTTCATCTATAAAAAGCAATAATAGTAACACCTCACATGGCTGTTGTTAGGATGGAATGAGGCAATCTATGTGGGCCCTTAGTACAGTTCCTTTGGTTTAAGCCCTAATATATGTAAGCTGCTGAGGCTGCTAGCACCACTTCTCCCTCAGCTTTAACATAAGTTTCCCTCGCATCCAGTGATTAAGTGTTTATTTATAAAATTATTTGTATACTATACACATATTGAGCCAAAATTCACTTTCCATATGAAGTAATACAGATTAAAATTATGTTCGAATTTTGTATATAACGAAGTTGTATATTATTTAAGAGAACATTCAATTAAACCCACCGTGCTCTAATCACATTTCAGGCTAGGTGGCTCCTGCACAGCAGATGGCAGGCCTTGCCTTACAGAGAGTAAAAACAGACCATTTCAACGGAAGCAGTTATTCTTTAAACCTTGATTGGCAACTGTGGATCCAGGTTAGTAAAATTAAATTTGCTTCTTATTAATCACGATTATCAGGTACCAATGTAGGGTGTCACTCCGTTATTATTAAGTTATTGGACTGATTCATAATATGTAGATCTAAATAATGTTAAATATGGCTCTAATGTTTGCACTTGTGGATCTTCTCAATGTAAATGTTTTACTTGCTATCCCTTTTAAAAGTCGTTTTGTATTAAATGTGCAATTCATATAATTATACATAATTTCAACTTTTTATTTTAAGATAATTTTGTACTCACGAGAGTTGTGAAAATGGTAAAAAGAGTTTCTATGTACCCTTCACTCAGCTTCCTCCAGCAAATTGACACTGGAACAATGCTAACAATAACTAACTATGGATTTTATTCAGATTTCACAGTTCTTACATGTATTGGTTTATTCTGTGGTTTTTTTGCCATTCAGTTCTATGAATTTTTATCAAATATATAGATTTGTGTAACCACTGCTCCTTGCCCCTCTTCCTGTCACCAACCTCTGGCAGTGACTGATCTTTCTTCTTTACTATAATTTTGTTATTTAAATTTTACAATATGTAAACTTTTGAGACTGGCTTTTTCATGCAGTGTAATGTTTTTGAGACCCATCCAGGTCAATGTATGTGTTAATAGTGTGTTCCTTTTTATTAATGAGTAGTATTCTTTATATGGCGTTACCACAGTCTGTCCATTCACCTATTGATGGATATTTGGGTTGTTTTCAGTCTTTGGCTCTTACAAATAAACTGCTAGAAACATTCATTTACAGGTTTTTATGTATATAAGCTTCATTTCTCTAAAGTAAATACCCAGTTTTATAGGTTTAAGGGTTGAATAAGATTGTTAATGTTACAATACTTTGTAAATGATGGTGCTCAATTTAAATGTAAGGTATATTACTGAGAGTTAAACAATGGCAAAAAGCTAGAAAAAGCATGGGAAAATAAGTGGTAAGAGTTGGTAACAGATGGGATGTGAAGAGGGGACTGATTTTGCATTTTTCCTTTGGCAAAAATAAAATGTTTATTAAGTAACAAAGGGGGTGAGATTCTGGGGTAGCGGTTTATATAGTGGAAAGGTGGGGTTGAATTAAAAAGGGTGAAATATCTTGGTACATTGGTAGGACGCCAGCCTCTGGAGGATGTTCACAGTTAGTGGAGAGAATATTAATAGGAAGAAAGATAAACAGAGACTGAAAGAAAGGCAGATTTATTTATTCACATATCCAACAAATATTTACTGGGCCCCTGTGTTTGCCATTTGTTATTTCGGGCTCTAGACACACAAGTGATGTTCACTGCTAGACAAGGTTCCTGCATTTATGAAGCTTATATGCTAGAAAGAGTGAAAGGCAATAAAAAAGTTAATTATAAGATAATGTCAGGTAGTGATAAATAATATGAACAAATATAAATCAGGGAAAAAAATTAGAGAGAGACTGGAGATGGTATTTTAGAATGTATATCCTTCAAGGTGGTGATAGCTTTTGAAGTTTCTGGGGGAGCTAAAGTTACAGGAAGATAAAAAGCCAAGAAATTCCAAGAAAATAGAGGATTTGAGGGTAATGTGCAGTTCATTGGGAAAGAGCCTTCCAATACTTTCAGCTGACCCCAGACAACTCCCCCATTACAACCCAATGCCTGGAATGGTGCTTAGCACTTAGTAATAAAAGTTAATTGACTGAATGGTTATAGGAAGTGCTGAGCTACCCAAAGTTTCTGGCTCTCTCTGACTTCCACCTGAAAGTGCTAGTCCTGCGGAGTAAAGCTTAGATCACAGTATTCACACATATCACAGAGCAACAAGTTATGGAGTCCACTCACCTGCCATTTTAAGTACTTAAAAATTTTAACAAATATGGTTCTTTGGCAATATTATTGCATGATTAGTACATTCTGTTAGGCCTAGCCTAGATTTTAATTTACTTTGTGTTAAGTTCAATTCCAAAAATATTTTTGTTAATTTAACTGTGCGCTGCACTAGCCTCTAAGGGCACAACGAGGAGTCTGACATAGTCACTGCCTTAACTTAATCAAGCTGATGTGTGCTCTCTCTGTATTATAAATATGGCAAACCAAGTCTATCTCATCTTAGTTCATCACCGATATTTTTCAGGGTTGGAGGAAATGCAAAATTCTTAGATTAAAAGTAAAAATCTAAATCATGTCGGTACCGGTCCAAAGTCCCTGTACTCTGACGCTTTGAAAGGCCAAAACACAAAGCCCTAACTGAGAAGACAGAGCCTAGTGATTCTTTAACTCCATCTTTACAAAGTAGAATTTAGGCTTCTTTTAAGCAAGGAGAAGAGGGAAGGGTTGTTTTTGTAAAACTGACGTGGCAAGGAGAATTTCTGTAATGATTAGCATATCTATGTATAAGATAAAGTGGAGGCTGTTAGCCTGAAGGCTGTGGAGACACCTTGGGCTCGAACAAGATGGAGTCCGAGAGACCGGGCATTTCACTCTGTTACAATGTCTAAGCTGACAACACATAATATACCTACGAGGCCTTATAGAGTTGGGTAAATGACCCTACAGTGAAGGAAGCAATGCTTCAGAGGGCAGAAATGAGCTGCATGTTGGTTGGCGGTAGGAAATAGTGGGAAGCAATCATTATCTACACCATTACACATTACAAAGCCTGGAAGAGTTTTCTTGACAAGGGCGTGGCATTGCGGGGCCTTCGCATTTACTGGTAATCAAAATGTGCTTGCTAGGGTGGTCCAGCACCTTCTTTCTTCTGTGTGCACCAGCACTGTTCCATGGACTCACCACCCAATTCTCCTTTTACTTTGTTTTGCTTTGCCTCGCTTAGTTCAGAGCCTTGCAATATAATGCCTACAGGTTCAGTTTTGTCATCTCTGTAGAAATCGAATGAGCACAGAGGTTATTTGGTTTTAATTATCATTCATTAAAACAATCAATGTAGAGGATTTAGTCATTCAGATGGTTAATGGGGGGACATTTAGGTAATTACAACTGTTGAATGTTCTCTCCTGCTAATTGTTTTTATTGAACAAGATTTATATGTAAGTCTTGAAAAGAAGTGGTTGCAGCTTTGGGTATCACCGACTGACATTTCGGAAAGAAGTGGTGGACTGAGATCTGAGTCCAAAGCCAGGCCCCACTTACTACTCTGTTTCACTGTCTTCATATTCCAAAGGGTAGATGTAAAGTAAATAATCCCTTGAAGCTCAAGGAAAAGATCTGTCAGATTCTGTACATATTTGGATACTTGTGTCTCAAGTAGTCCCCTAAATTAGCACTATTTAATAATTAACCCATGTACTTAATATCATGTTTTCTTTGATAAATGGCCCTAGCTTATACTTGTGGGTCTCCCTCTCTTAAATATTTGTTCAAAATTATTATTTCAACAAACCAATAATGTTCCAGGTTCTGTAGATGACCTTAGAGATTACAACAGTGAGAGAAACAAAAAATTTTAACTTGTTTCTGATAGCGCCTATGCTTTTGCTTATTGGAAAAGATTCTTCCATGACTCTAGTGTTTGTGTTATTTTGACTATTACCTGTCCTTTGTCTTGTCAATGAAAGAACATCCTGCCTAAGAAAAAGTCTTTATAAGAGTATATTTGAGCCAAACTGTGGACAATTGCTGGGAAGCAAAATATCAACAGATTGAGAAAATGCTCTGGAGAATGGCAGTTTTACAGCTTATTTAATACATTAGAATCAAAGGAGGAGAAGTAAGGAGGGTTATGTGAAATCCATTGGTGGTCGATTAGGGAGACCGGAAAGAGCAAAGCAGGGAAATCTCTAGGATTAGATAAAAAGTAAAACAGAGACAAGTACTTCCTTCCCATTGGTGGGTACAGGACAGTTAACATTTATAGCACACAAAGATGATACATGGGCAACAAGATAACAATGTGGTCTCCTGCTTTGGTGCCTGTGGTTGTGCCTTTGAAAGGTCTGGAAAAGAAAATTACTCTGACATTTCAAAGGTATGTTATCTTAGATGCACAAAGACAATAGACAATTTCAAAGTTAAATGTTGACCTTTGTCAAGGAAGCTGTAGAACTAGGACGTGACTATCTAGCATGACCTGCTTTTAGTTAGGGATTTTACATTCAGACCTCCCAGTGTGGTTACTTTGATCCCTATTTTTTAAGTTCCACGGGCCTTCCCTGTGTTAGATTTAAGATGTAGCCCCTTTTATGCCCACAATCTATATTTATCAAACATAAAATGATAACAACACTCCCCGCCAAAAATACTTAAAAGTACTAAATGATAATAGCTGAGATTGGAAGAATAAATTAAGTATGAAATATGAGTGAGATCATGATAGAAAATAACTCAGAGACTATGATGAAAGAATTGAAAAGACTGATTATTTTTTCTTAATTTTTTATTTTTTATTTTTCAATTACAGTTGACATTCAGTATTACTTTATATCAGTTTCAGGTTTACAGCATAGTGGTTAGACATTTATATAACTTACAAAGTGATTCCCCCCTGTCCCTTTAAGTCTAGTACCCACCTGGCACCGTACATAGTTATTACATATATATTCCCTATGCTATACTTTACATCCCCATGACTATTTTATTACTACCAATTTGCATTTAAAATCTTTATCTTTTTCAGCCCCCTATCCCTTTCCCATCTGGCAACCATCAGTTTGTTCTCTAAGTCTCTTTCTGTTTTGTTTGTTAATTTTTATTATTTAGATTCCATATATAAGTGAAATCATATGATATTTGTCTTTCTCTGTTTGACTTATTTCTTTTAGCATAGTACCCTCAAGGTCCAACTATATTGTTGCAAATGGTAAGATTTAATTCTTTCTGTGACTGAGTAATATTTCATTGTATATATGTACCACCTCTTCTTTATTCAGTCATCTATTGCTGAGCACTTAGGTTGCTTCCATATCTTGTAAGTAACGCTGCAATGAATATAGGGGTGCATATATCTTTTCAAATTAATATTTTGGATTTCTTCAGATAAATACCCAGAAGCGGAATTGCTGGGCCATAAGGTAGTTCCATTTTTAATTTTTTGAGGAAGGTCCATACTTTTTTCCATAGTGGCCGCACCAATTTACAATCCTACCAACAGTGCAGGAGACTTCCCTTTTCTCCACATCCTCACCAACACTTGTTCTTTGATTTATTAATAATGGCCATTCTGATAAGTATGAGGTGGTATCTCCTGGTTTTAATTTGTGTTTCTCTGATGATTAGTAACATCGATCAGCTTTTCATATGTCTATTGGTCATCTGTATTTCCTCTTTGGAGAAATGTTTTTTGAGGTCCTCTGCTCATTTTTTCATTGGATTTTTTTTTTTTTTTTTGGCATTAAGTTGTATGAGTTCTTTCTAAATTTTGGATATTAACCCCTCATCAGATGTATCATTAGTGAATGTCTTCTCCTATTTGGTAGATTTTTTCATTTTGTTGATGGTTTCTTTTCCTATGCAAAACTTTTTAGTTTGGTGTAGTCTCATTTATTTATTTTTTCTTTTGTTTCCCTTACCTGAGGAGATTTATATCTAAAAAAAAAAAAATTACTAAGAGCAATGTCAGAGAGGTTTACTGCCTATGTTTTTTTTCTAGGAGTTTTACAGTTTCAACTCTTTAATCCATTTGGAGTTTATTCTTGTATATGGTGTAAGAAGGTGGTCTAGTTTTATTTTGATTTTTTTTTGCCTGTATCTATCCAGTTTTCCCAATTCTATTTATTGAAGATACTGTCTTTACTCCATTGTATGTTCTTGCCTCCTTTGTCATAGATTAATTGGCTGTATAGGAATGGGTTTATTTCTGGGCTCTCTGTTCTGTTCCATTGATCTATGTGTCTGTTTTTATGCCAGTACCATGCTGTTGTGATTACTATAGCCCTGTAGCATAGTTTGATAAGAGGTAGTATGATGCCTCCAACTTTGTTCTTTCTCAACACTGCTGTTGTTGTTCAAGGTCTTTTGTGGTTCCATATACATTTTAGGATTATTTGTTTTAGTTCTATGAAAAATGCCATTGGTGTTTTTTTTTTTTTTTACAAAAGTTTATTCTTAAATGGTGCTCTACACATTTAGAGAAACTTCTCTAGTAACAAACTATCGAACTGATCCTTGAAAGTATAGTCTTTCAAGTATAGTCAATATACAAGTATTTTGATAAGGATTGCATTGAATCTGTAGATTACTTTGGTTAGTATGGACATTTTAATGATGTTAATTCTTCCTATCCATGAGCACGGTATATTCTTCTATTTATTTGTATCTTCTTCAATTTCTTCTTTCAATGAAAATCCTGATTATTTTAAAGTTTCCTTTTTATTCTAGAGTGCTTCCTTGATCATTAACACCATATCTTTGTATCCCTGTATCAGCAAGTCTTTTCAATTCTACGACCTAAATATTTTTTGGAAACAGCTCACCTCTCCTTTCTCTCCTGTGAGAGACTTCCTGGAGTGTCCCCCTCTGCCTCCCCAAAAGTAAACTGGTTGATTTAGGTGGTCCAGTAAATCCTTGAACTTGTCTCTATCACACCATATTATAAATATTCGCCATTGATAGCCTTTATTAATCTGTAAATTCTTTAAGAGGAGACATCATGTCTTGTCTATATTTGTGTTCTCATCACCAGCAGAGTGCCTGGCACAAGGTAAGTACTTAATAAATGTTTGCTGAATTTAAAAATAAATTTAGTAAACCAAAGAATAGTTTCCTTAAAGCTCACAAGGGGGCAGCAAGGAGTAACATTCTTTTCTGTTGTCTTTTCTAGTTCTAAAGATGTATGCAAAACTACTCATCTTTAGAACTAGAAACATTAGGTTAGTTGAATCAACTGTTCTTCTTCGAAGGCTCAAACATTTCTTTAGAGAAGAATTTCATTTCACACATTGGAACTCTGATAGCTGCCTCACTTCCAGGTTTTTAAAATGTCATGGAAGCATATCGTCTGTTGGCCATCCTCACAAACATATGTATTTGGCCATAGTTCTGTGTTTAGTTGCCTTAACAGACTTACTTAAGATTATATAAAGTAATATACTGCCTTAATGGAATTTTCTGAGCGTAATTTTTGTTTGACTTCTTGATTTCACACACAATCACATAATTATACCACTCTAATTATTTAGTACCATCTCCCCATTTCTAGAGATGAAGAAATGGAAGCCTAAAGAGATTAAAGAGTTTGCTTTTGTTCACACAGCAAGTTAGCAATTGTACTGGAACCAGACTTCCAAACTTCTGATCCTGACTTTGATACTTCCTTTTATTGTCTGAAAGCGAGGACTCAGCAGATGCTTTGATTGGAAGCAAAAGTATAATTCAGGGTACATAGACTTTAGTAACCAATTCCTTCTAGACAAATGAATATTTACGTTTCAGCCTCAATGAATTTTAGTTTTACCATTTAACTATATGGAACAAGGGTTTGTACATATTCTTTATTGAATAAGGAAAAACAATCTCACAATTCTGAAACAATACAATTCCCATTATAGGGGAAGAAAAGAGTTTTCCTTGACCCTCTTTTGTCCCCGGCTAGGTCTGAAAATTAAACTGACAAAGAGAGATTAACAGGAGAAAAGCATACACGTTTTACTGAATTTTTACATGTACATGGGAGCCTTCACAAGAGAGTGAAGACCCAAAGAAGTGACCAGAGAAGAAAGGTTTTATACTTTTTAAACAAACAATAAATTTGTGAAGAATTGACAAGATAAAGAGGTTTGGGCATACAAGTAGTAAATGGTAAAGAAGTAACTAAGAAGACAAGGGTTAATTTACGAAGGTTTATGCAGCCTTCTTAGCCCCAAATACCATCTCTGGAGATGAGGATGTCTTCTTTCCTCCAGGTACAAGGAGAGCACCTTTCACATGGGAGTTTTATGACCTGTTTTAGGGAAGAAGGGCAAGGGGTGGAGGTCAGAGTGAACTTCCTACTCCAGCTGTTTTTTAAATTCCTTCAGCTTAAGATATTTAATATCCCAAGGTGCCATATTTCAAGGGTAGCATGTCCTGAACCCCATCATCACTGAAATAGATATTTTTAAATATCTTTGGTGAAAGGAATTTTTATTTATTAATTTTGTGGGGACACAAATTAACTAACCTCAAAGGAATTTTTTGTTCTCAAATAACCAGACCTCTGTTCTCCAGAAAAGGATATACTTTTCAAGTGATTTAATATGATTTTTTCTGAATATGAAAGTTATAAATGCTCTTTTACTAAAAATCTGAACATTAGAGCCACATGCGATATGGACATTGGCAATATACCATGTCTGTCACCTTCAGAGGTAATTATTATCAATTCTTTAGTATATCCCTCCAGGTTTTTTTTCTATATACATACTAATATTATTGCTTTTCCCATAAAAAAATGAGATCATGTTATTCATATTTTTTAATTGTGGTAGGATTCATGTAACATAAAATTTACCATTTTAACCATTTTAGATTATTCAATTTCATGACTTTTACTGTATTTACAATGTGTGCAATCATCACCACTATCTAATTCAGGAACATTTTCATTACCCTGTAAAGGACACCTGTGTCATATCGTTACTGGACCAAACCGGTCCGAGTGCTCAGTAGTTGCCAGCCAAACGACAACTCCAAGATGACTTTATGAGAAGAAATGTTATTGTAAGCCGGTAAGCAAGGACACACCACGATCACTCCTGGGGTGGTGTGCCCCTGAACAAAGCATCTAATCCATCTTTATTAGGGGAAATCATGCATAAATATTGAGACTTCCTTACTGTATGTATAGATGGGGACATTCTAGTGCACAGGCAGATAGAAAACGTGGCTATACGTACATTGCATGTTAAAAAATGGCCGAAAAAATCTCTGTGATTATAATGAGGAAAGTTCATGAGGAGGTCACTGGAGGGTCCTTTAGGCTGCTCCAGTCCATCTCAGGTGGTTCACCCCCTGAACCAGCAAAACATCCTAGGCTTGTTTCTGAAAAACAGTTTTGGCAATCAACATCGGGGATTGCATAGGTATGGATAAACTCTGAATAAATCTTGGTCTTTCTGTGAGACTTACAGCAAATTACAGGACAGCATTACACAAACCTTGTAAATTTTAGAGTGATCTAAATGGGTTTATAGGTTAATCAAGGCAAAATTATAAACTCTAAACAAGGTTAATCTATGCTAGGCTACATGTGTAGGTTAGGTTATACTATTCATACTGTTTTGCAAGTTGCTTAATTACTTAATGCTGTGTAAATGTCTTATTCTTTTTACTAGCTTTATAGTATTCCATTATAAGTACCATAGTTATTTAACCAACTTCAATTAATGGACAGTTGGGTTATTCTAGATTTTTAAAATATTATAAATAAAGCTGTACTGAACACCTTTAAACACTTGCACACTTCTGTGATACAAGTGATTAAAAATAGAAATGTTGAGTCAAAGGAGATGAACGTTAAAAATGTAATCAAAATTGCTATATTTCCCTCCAAAAGACTGTACTAATTAATAATTCTAATAAGAATGTTTCCCCATTTATGTTTTCTCTTTCCTACCCTCTTGCCAAAACTAAGTATCATCAATTTTTACATCTTTGCCAATCTAATAGGTAAAAATGATCACGTTGTTGTTTTAATTTTTATCCGATTGATTATAAGGGAAGCTGAGCAGCTTTTAATGTTCATTAGCTTATTTTTTTTCTTCTCGGTGACTTGCCTGTTCATGCTCTTTGCCCATAGTTCTACTGAGGTGTTTTTCTTTTTCTTATTGATTTTTAGGTAGTTAAGAAGAAATTTTAGTTATGAAAGATCTCTTGGGTTTTCATTTTAAACAAACTTTTTTCTTTCCCTGTCCTGGATACATGTTCTCTGATTCATCTGTGTTAAGAGCTTCTAGGCCATTTAGTTAATGAAACCTTTTTCCTGCTGAAGTGGGCTTGGTCTGTGATCATCAAAAGAATGATAATACCCTGTTTCCGTTTCCTTTAGAGCCATCATCCTCTTTTCCTCTCACATTAATTGCCTTGTGTTCTCCCTGCTTGATGCATTTGACCTTAGTTTTTTCATGTACTTCTTTCTTGCTAATATCCAGCTGCATTGTATCAGGAAAATTAATTTCTTTGGAGTTTTGAGTGCATTGTATAAGGAAACTCCATTGCATTAGTATTCCTTTCAAGATGTGTCAAATTGTCTATACCAAAGAGTACCTTTTGAGTTAAACTTTATTTTTTGAAGTCCACCTGTTCAAAATGATTTTTGGACTTCCAGGGTGAGGACCTCACCTCAGAGCCAATGACAGCCATTATTTCTTTGTCAGGGTGAGAATGTCTGACTAAATACCAGGTTAACCAGTCATATGCAGTTTTTCTGAGCTCCCTGTAGTAAGAACGCTTTCTTGTTTTTTAATTCAAATGGCCATCCTGGTTTCTGTGTGCTATCTGGTAGTGCTTTGCCCCAAAACAACAGCAATGACCTCTGGGGCTAGGTTGAGAAATTAATGAAGCCTATGGGATCCTTTGCAAAGGAAGAGTTGGCATAAATGGGAGCTATGTTCTATACGGTTCTTAGGGGAGTTGGAACAAACCAAGGATGAAAATATGCTGCCACAGCTGCTATTGCTTGTGAGTAATGTGAGGGTGAAGTGTTGACAACCAACAGGTCACCGGAGAAAATCTGGAGGTTGAGACAGTCACAATACTGCGACGCTATTTTCGTGATCTTAGCATTGACTTTCAAATAACACATTCACTTAAAGCTTGACCTAACCATCGTGTGATGTGGGATGGGTTGGTTACACAAGGTCCACAGTTATTATCTCTACCGGCAAGCATCAGAGTGGGAACAAATGAGGGATTCTCACTCCTTTTCGGCTCCCAGCTCATAAATAAGCTTTATTTGGAGACAGGCTGAAAGAGGCAAGCCAACAAGGTTTTTCCCTTCCATGCCTTTGAAAACAAATAGAATGAAGCTTTGTTCTGTTTTTTTATTTTCTTTATTTTATTTTTTTTTATGAGTAAGCTTAATATTATTCAATCTCCTTTCTGTACTAGCCCCTACCCATGACTGCAAAGGTAAAGACCATGTACTCACCTAGGTGGTTCTTTTCTATGGTTACTTACGGCACTGGTACCTTTAGAAACATTAGTGCCCGTTAGAGCACTTTATGGCTCTTTGAATGCTACTAAGGTCTAAAATTAGTAGAATCTTACATTTATTTATTATGTAATTAATTTTTCCTTAATTATATATATTATACATGTTGCTATTAGAAAATCAATCTGGCAAGTAGAGCAAAGTATAAAGAAGAGAATTAAAAATTAAACACATTCTTATTATTAATACCTTGATATATATATCCTTCCATGTTGTATGTGCATAGAGTTCTCATTATTTGTGGTAGTCATGTTCTATAAAGTCACTGCAAACAATGAACCACGGATCCTATGAGAAGTACAGTGTTAGGTTCCTCTGAGCCTCTGGTCACTTCATTTTCATTAAGCCAACAATTCATAACCTTGTTTTATGTGTGTTTCAGTTTGAAGACAGTTTATTTAATATATATTATTAATTCATCGGCATTGAACTCATGGCCAACAGCACTAAAACTCATGCCTGAATAAACCTTATTGAACACACATATATTCTTTGTGAGGCGCACCACAGCCTTCCTGCCCATGGGAATGCTAGACAACACTTTGGCGCTACACTTGGGGGCCATTTAAAACGGTGGATTCACCAAATAAAACACAAAAATGTGAAATACATGGCAGTAAATAAATCATGAAAAGGACACTCGTTTACAGTAAGGGAGCTGGAACAGGAAGACAGAGTGTTACTGTGTTTGATCTCAGCGAGAAAAATGTTGTCAGGAGAGTCAAATTTTTTGCCAGGTCGTGAAAGTTCACAAATTACCACAGAAGCACTACAATTACTAGTTTTGGGGTTACAAATTTTAGAGAATTCTGAATTCACAAATACAGAATCTATGAATGAGGATTGATTATAGATAGTAGTATTGTGTGTGTGTGTGTGTGTGTGTGTGTGTGTGTGTGTGTGTATTATTAACATGTTTTTTTTTACTTAACAGTATCTGGATTTTAATGGGTATATAGTAGTCCAAGATATGAATGCACCATGATTTATTTGACTGTTTTGCTAATCTTGGACATTTAGATTGTTTTCAAATTTTTGCTCTTTTACTGTCATCCTCAAATGTAGATTTTTATTCATATCTGTTACTTACTTGGGTATAATCCTATAAGAGGAATTATGATTCTCATTTTTAAAGGCAGTGTTATATAGTTATGTTTTGCATAGATAATCTAGCATATAGCCCATATTTTTATGTGCATGTGTAGTAAAGGATTAACTCAGAGAGCATAGGTGTCTGAATCCTGCATATTTCAAAAGTCTTTAGGACTGGCATTTGACAAGTTCCTGGGAGAGATCAAAAAGCCTTGGAAACTCCTGCTTGATAAAAGTGTCTTTGCATAGTGACCATAGGCCATGCCAGACAGTTTATGTAAATAATGTGATTTAGGGTGGACACCTGTTTTGGTTCATCTGGGGCCCTGGGTCATGCTGTCTTAGACCTCTGGGGGGCTGGAGATTAGTTCAGTCACATAGGTACTTCATGTCTATGCACTTGGCTCCCAACAAAAACCTGGGACACCAAGGCTGGGGTGAGTTTTCCTGGTTGGCAATACTTTACATGACATGCATTGTCACACATTGAGGATTGTTGCTAGGAGAATTAAGCACTGTCTGTGTGACTTTGCCAAGAGAGGACAACTAGAAGCTTATGCTTGGTTCTCCTGGACTCTGCTCTACAAAACTTTTTCCTTTGCTGTAATAAACCATAACTACAAGTATAGCTTTTCTGAGTTCTGTGAGTCCTCCTAGTGAATCACTGAAACTGAGGGTGGTCTTGAGGACCAGCCCCCCTGCAACATAAGCTATTATATATTTATGCATACATCTTGCATAAATCATACATACAATCATGCATCCACTAAATCATACATACTGCATTTTTGGGAGATCTAAGAGGTTTTCAAGGCAAATGGCTATACTGTACTTCATTTTAGTTTTACATTCTATTTTTTAGAAATTAGTCCTTAGCTGCAATTCCACTATTGAATATCTTTTCAAATGCTTATTGGCCATTCAGGTTTCTTCCTCTGTGAGTTGTTTATTCAGATTTCTTTTTCTTGGCTGAGCTGTTCTTGAATTTAGGAAAGAGCACATTCATATATACACAGAAGAAATCAAATTTTAGTTCCATTGGTGCATGGAGCTTGGTGTTTTCTTCATCGTTAGTGATTTGCTCTTTCTAAATAATCCCTAAAATTGCTCATCCCTCAGGAATACCAGCTTTCTTCAATATTTAATTTTCTTATGTCCTGCCTCTATTTTTAAGTCATGTAAATTCCGCCAGCAACCTCTCTTAGGCCTTCTTTTTATCTGAGTAAAACTTACTAAATTTTTGATTTTTCTTTTCCAACATCTCTAATATATACATCTTCCTTTATAATACCACCTCGCAAGTTTAGATTTTAGACTCTCATATATGATTATTATAATAACTTTCCCATGAATTCCGCAACTATTACCTTCAAGGCCATCCTGCGGTTGCCAGACTAACTTTCTTAAAGCACAGATTTCATTGTACCATTCTCTTGCTCAAAATCTTTCTAGACTTTCTTTAGGTTCTCTTATCAGGTGTGGGAACTTCTGTAAGTGTTGAGCCCTACCCACTCATGGTTACTCATGGATTCAACGTCCAAGAGAAAGGTCCTGAAATAGGACAAGTTTATTTCTGTGTGGTTTGTCTAGATGTCCCGTGCCAGGAAAAATGTAAGTTGCGATCCAGGAGGTTGAAATTGTGGGAGATGTCAAAGCTGTGATGGTGATTAACCCTTTTGAAAAAAAAGTGAAGCTCACTGCCAGCGTTAATTTATTTTACATAAACATGCCTTTGAGGCTGAAGCAAATCTGACTGGTTTTCAATGTGAAAATAAAAACCGTTCTTGGACTTATTTATAAACAGAATTTGTCTCTAATCCTAATGTAACAGAAATGTATACATAAATAGGATTCATCAAATGAATCTTTGGCTGACAACTGTTCGAGAACGATGTTTACATCACGCGTAGGAATGCTACGTTTTCTAGGATTTGACATTTTTAGCGATCAAGAATTACTATATTTTGTAAATGGAAATACCACTACTAAAAACACAATGCTATGAATAGAATGATGTCATTTGTTTCTAAAGACTATTGATATACTAGAGCAATGCAAAAATAATAAAAGCAAGATATTTTGTGGCAAACTTTGGGGGTAAGGTTAGGACTGTAATTCACGAGTTATCTCAGGGTAAACATTGCAGCTGCAAGCACTGTTGGCAAGTATTCTTGGGGCAAACAGGAAATGGGTTAAAGCACCTTATGCTAAAGCAATTATGCTATTTACTGGCAGAATCAAGCTTGAAACAGGCTGAGAAGAGTGTGATCCATGATAACAAGATTGTATGTAATAGATGCCAGGTCCTAATTGTAATATGTTTTTATGTTTGGCCTTTTGCTTTCCCTGTGAATGGGTGGACCCTGGGTTTTTCCAGATTTTTTTAAGGGAAGCCTGCCAAAGGACTAGGAATATGTGTAAGGTAGGCAACAGGTCTCTTAAGCATTAGACATTATCCTCGGGATCTACACACTTCTGTCTGTGTATATTTCACCTGGCACACATATATAGTCTTGCAATGGGTGGAATGTTGTGGAATACATAGGGTTACTAGAAGAACTAGTGGACCAATTATGCCCCCATAACCTCGGTTGGAGTTTGGACTTTAATGGCTAGGACATTAAGAAGAAAGTTGCTGCTACAGGAGGCCTAAATGGCCCACAGAAGCATATCAGGTAAAATGGCTGGAGAAGACTATTGCATGAATGTCAACAGAACCAGATAGGGCCACATTTCTGTGAAATCTCCAGCTGAGCTGATGCAGCTGCTGGGGACCCCTGATATTCTGTTCTATAATTCGCTTCTGGGTGAGGCCCCATTTGCCTGACTGAGTGCTTCCTTTAGGAAAAGATTTGAGACTGCATTAGACATGGGTATGGAAGAACAGAGCCAACTGTGTCTGTTTTGACTCAACTTGCAGGAAACCCACAATCAGTGGAGGTGTCTCAGATGTTATGGGGGTGCCAGGCCTCTCTCAGGTTGAAGACAGCCATCACTGTAGGAGCTCTTTCTCCCAAAGGAGCTGGGCTTAGGGGTTAGACAAAGAGATGCATTTGCAGAAGTATGTTTTGGCTATAAGAACATTTGTCTAGAGCAGATTACCAGACTTCTTTCCTGGAAGAGCTTATAATTGTTGATCTAGATTTGGGCCAAGGAATCTGAGATTCTCACCTTCAGGGAGGCTTGGAAATCTGAGATTCTCACCTTCAGGGAGGCTTTGGGTGACAGATTCTGTAGTCAGTCTCATGCAAAGCATTTTTACCATGTTCTCAAAATACCATGGGGAGCCCCATTTGCTACTTAAACTACTTTGCAAAGAAAGTTTGTAATAAAATTCTGATGCTAGCTCTCAAGAGAATAATAAACTTTATCTTGTAATAAGAGTACAGTTAAGGAAAATAATGCATGTATTTAAAAGTATTTTTGACTTGAAACTAATAATAAAATAAAATTAAAAATATATATTTTTGGTTATAAGATAATTGCATATTCATTAAGGTTAGCGATTGATGTTTTGATGTTGAGGTTGAAGAAAAGATAGTAAAATCTGTAAGTGATCAAAATTTTGAAACTGCAGGAAAGTTTATTCTAATCCAAGAATCCAGAAATGTTGTTAGTGTTTTGTATATATGCTACTGTCTTTTTTGTATTCGCTTAAAAAATACAATTAGAATTTTATCACAATTTATATCCTTTTTCATTACTACTATATTGTTGCCGGTATCCTGGGTTCTTCCGATCTCCCAGGATGTAAATCAAAACAGATCACTGCAAGAGAGTTCAGGCAAGAGGCAAAGGTTTATCCAGCTTGTGCACAGGGAACCAACACCGAGAAAGGAAAGGTTCAGGTGGCTCCTGGAGAGAAGTTGGGGCAGGGTTTTAAAGGGAGCTACGTGGGGTAAAGGCTGTGTCTAGCCACGTAAAAGCAGAGATTTCTTGGCGCCTGCAACTGCCTCTTCATGCCTAGCATCTCATTAGCGTGGTAAATCTCTACCTCTGGGTGTGATTTAAATTAGGGAAAAGGTCACTTTAGGGCTAGTGGGACCTCTTTGCGCCTGCGCAGTGTTAGGGACAGTGCCCTATTGCTGGTGTGCAGAGCGTTGTGGTTCGCCTCCCAAGGCTCCTTGATGTCGATAGGTGGTACCTTAGGGCAGGTATCCTTGTGAAATTATCAGGCTCCAGGAGCTGATCTTCCTGACTAATTCAACAGTAGAAAGTTGCCCTCCTGTCTCAATATTGCTAACACTTAAATAGTCCTTAAAAATGCAATTTTTCATATACGTAATTTAAGTACTAAATATAATTAAATCATACTAATGAAAGATGGATTTTTAACAATTCAACAGTATGTCAATAAACCATTTATTCTTTACTCACATCTGGCTTAACAGTTGATCTTGCCGAAATCATTTCTATCCCATTCTGTTTTTGTTTATGTATATTTGTCAAATGTAAATCTATGTGGTCAAATGACCTAAAATTGTGGATGCTTGATCATTTTTGACTACAAAAATGGCAATTTCACACACACATGCATATACACACGCATACACATACCTACATGTATTTAGTGTTTAACCTGTGTCTTACAGCTCCAAAGGTTCTTCAAGAGAAGCATGCATTTGTTACTCAGCCTGTGCCTCAAAAATTATTTTTTAAGTGATAGTACTGCTACCCCTCCTCTCACACGTTGCCCTCCTGGCACTCATTCTCTGTGAATTCTTATTATCACGCACTCAGCTCTTCACATGGGGGTGGGAGGAAGAGGGCAGAGGGAGGGGCAGATAGTGAGGGGAGTTGGATAAACTTCTAGAACCAGGCAGGCAGCCTTTGTGCTGTGGTCTGCTGTCACTCTGCATTTGCTCACTCGCGTTTTCTGATGATAACCCTGACTGGCTTAGAAATGTCAGAGGCAGCTGTGGATGAATCAAACTTAATAGTGAGGCCCCTGTGAATGGCCTCTGTTTCTAGCTTTCCTCTGGGGCGACACACTTTAAATGTGCCTGAATTGCGTTTTTTGGCAGATTGTTACAGTAGAATATTGACTCTCCGATCTGAAGCCAGGCTTGTCCTGGGGATTGTCTGCTTTTCTAAGAGCTAATAATGAGAACTGATCAATGGTGGTGGTGGTGGGGTGGGGCGGGGCAGAGGTGGAAAGAGGAATAACAAGCCCTGATAATTGTTTAGAGACCACTGAAACCTGGAGCTGTTTGGCAATTTGTCTGTTATTTTTGCATTATTTTTCTTACCAGAAATGAAGCAAGTTTTTAATAGACATTTTGTAACCAAATTAAAACAAAGTAAATCCATCAAAACAAATCTAAATGCTGTCCTTTTCTTTCTGTTAATTTCCCTGTTCTTTAGTTCTCATCACTACTGTGTCCATCCATATATAGGTCAAGTCTGATTACAACTAACCCCATGGGGAATTACATCATTTTCAATGTAATGGAATTTCATTATTGCAATAGGAAGCCTGGGAAGATGGAGGATCGGGTTCCTATTCACTCTCTAGGGAAAGAAAGATAAATACCTACTCTTCTGATTAATCATTATTCTTCTTCCTCAAAACAAATAGCCAAAGGAAATCTATCTGCATGAGAGAGGACAGGGTGGTAGAGATGCAAGCCAATAATAATTTCTTCTTTTAAGTTGAAACTTCCTTCTTTTTGATAAGTGATCTCCTTCCTCTGATCATTTGGCCAGTTTTATTTTCTTTTAAAGCACTATTTCTTGATTCTCTATCTGTCTCAAGCTCCTTTGTTAAAGGCAACTATCTCGTCTTATCTCTCTTGCATCCCACTGCCCCCAACTTCTCGTATGATTCTTTAAAGTGGCATGCCCCTTGTTAGGAAGCACTGTATCTTCTGTTTCACCCCTAGGCAAAATAATTTTCTTGAGCTTTACTTTCTTTGTTTGCAGTATGTGAACAATAGGTTGTGTTCTTCCAGATATAAAATTATATCATTGATTCAGTGCTTTTTCAAATTAGATGTGTGTGCTTCTCTCCCTTGCTAGCTAACAATAAGCCCTCCAAAATACTTCTCAAAGGAAAACACCGACTTGAAGAATTTTTTTCTTTTGTTTCTGCATGTGTTTATTTGTGCATGGCTTATAAAGTTTCTGTTTATATATATTTTTTTCATTTTTAAATTGAGGTATAATTGACATATATAACATTGTATTAGTTTTAGGTATACAACATAAAATTGTTCAATATTTGTGAATATTGTGAAATGATCACCACAATAAATCTAGTTAACATCCATCACCACACAGTTAGTTTTTTTTCTTGTGATGAGAACTTTTTCCTCTCAGCAACTTCAAACATACAGTACAGTATATTAACTATAGTCACCACGCTATACATTACATCCCCATGACTCATTTATAAGTGGAAATTTGTACCTTTTGACTCTCTTTACCCCCTTCACACACACTCCCACCACCTTAGGCTCCTCCTTGTTTCACCTATGGCAATCACCAATCTGTTCTGTATTTATGAGGTTTTTTTTTTGTTGTTTATTTTTCAGATTCCACATATAAGTGAGATAATACAGTATTAGTCTTTCTCTGTCTGATTTATTTTACTTAGCATAATGTTTTCAGGGTCCATTGATGCAAGTGGCAAGATTTCTTTTATTATAGCTCAATAATATTTCATTACACACACACTCACACACATCTGCCCCACATTTTAAAAATCTATTCATTCATTAATGGACACTTAGATTGCTTCTATGTCTTGGCTATTGTAAATAATGCTGCAGTAAACGTGGGGGTGCAGGTATCTTTTCAAGTTAGTGGTTTTGTTTTCTTTAGATAAATACTCAGAAGTGGAACTGCTGGATCATATGGTCAGTTCTATTTTTAATTTTTTGAGGATACTCCATACTGTTTTCCATAGTGGCTGCACCAATTTATGTTCCTACCAAGAGAGTTCCCTTTTCTCCACATCCTTGCTAACATTTGTTATTTCTTATCTTTTTGATAGTAGCAATTCTAATAGGTATGAGGTGATATCTCATTATGGTTTTGACTTGCATTCCCATGCTGATTAGTGATGTTGAGCACCTTTTCATGTATCTGTTGGCCATCTGTACGTCTTCTTTGGATGAAAGTCTATTCAGATCTTCTGCCCAATTTTCAATCGGATTGAGGTGTGTGTGTGTGTGTTTTGCTACTGAGTTGTGTGCATTCTTTATATATTTTGGATATTAACCCCTTATCAAATATGCGATCCGCAAATAGTTTCTCCCATATGGCAGGTTGCCTTTTAATTTTGTTGATGGTCCCCTTTGCTGAACAGAAGCTGTTTAGTTTGATGTGGTCCCACTTGTTTATTTTTGCTTTGCTTGTCTTTGCTTTTGGTGTCAAAATAAAAAAAATCATTGCTAAGAGCAATGTCAAGGGGCTTATTGCCTATTTTCTTCTAGGAGTTTTAATGATTTAAGATCGTACATTCAAGTCTTTAATCCATTTTGAGTTAATTTTTGTGTATGGTGTAAGGGATGAACCAGTTTCATTTGTGGGGCTAAAAAAAGTGCTTTTTTATTTCATCTCCTAAGTTCTTCTAGCTGGGCTAATAGTCAAATTAACAGAGGCCGATTAATAGGAGAAAATCAAATTTTAATACACATGTATAGGGAATTGACATAAGCATGAAAATTCCAGACAGGAAAAATTGGGCATATATGTCATTTTGGACAAAGGAGAAAAGGGGCAAACAGAATCTTAGATTTCAAAAGTGAGAATGGGTGATTTACATACAGTTAATTGAAGAATGGTAGAACATATATGGCAGGTAAATTCTTGCTTTAGTGGGACACAGCGTGTGATCTAGTTATCAGGCTCCTACTTGACACCTTCCTATCTACTATACATAATTCAAATTAGGCTAAAGTGAACATGTTAAGATTTCTTTCCTAAAGCAGGTTTTCTATCAGATCTCTTGGGCAAGAAAGGGGGAAGGGCCAAATGTTCTTTCTGAGTTTTTTGTTTGTTAATAACCAGCTTAAAATTAATATCTCCAAAGGCAAAATTTTTGGCCTGCTTCTCATTCTTTTACGTGTGGCTGTCCAATTTTCCCATTTATTGAAGACTGTCCATACCCTATTGTATATTCTTGGTGCCTTTGTCATAAATTAATTGACCATATATGGATGAGTTTATTACTGGGTCATATATTCTGTTCCATTGCTCTTTGTGTCTGTTTTTTTTTTTTTTGGGTAAATACCATACTATTTTGATTACTATCCCTTCATGATAGTTTGAAAGCAGGAAGCATGATACTTTTAGCATTGTTCTTCTTTCTCAGGATTGAAGAAATTTGGCTATTTGAGTTTTTTGGTTCTATACAAATCTTAAAGCAGTTTGTTCTGTTTCTGTGAAAAATGGCATTGTTTTTATACTCTTCCTTGGAGTCTCTGCCAAAAGTCAAGTGGTATTTTTTTCTCTTTTTGTATATCTGTCTATCTATAATGATAATACTTAAAGCTTGTTGGGTACTTTCTATGTGCAGGCACTGAATTATTTAGTTCTCAGAACTATCCTATGCGGTCGGTACTATTGTTATCTCCATTTTAAGATGACAAAGCAGAGGCTCTCAGAAGTAAAGTTGCTTATCTAAGGTCACACAGTCAGTAAGTGGTAGAGTCAGGACATGAACCCAGATAGTTTGAGCTTAGAGCCCACGCTCTGCGCTAGGTTGTGTGGTCCAATACTGTGAAGAATACATTGTGCTGACACTAATAGTATGGATCAAATTTAGTACCACAAATAATATTAAAATAAAAAACTTCTTTTTGAATAAATATTTCAAGTTTCAGTTCTTGGCTAATATATTTAATAATTACACTCTCCTGATACAGCAAACATAATAAAATAGTATTTTAGAATATTAGAAGTCTCTTGGAAATTCCTGTAATGGAATTTTGCTGCATAAAAAAATCTCTACTCTAATAAACTTTTTTTGAAGATCCGATTAAAGTAAAATTACCTCTACTCTTTTTTTAAAAAAAAAGAAGACAAAACTGTTCAGCATTCTGGTATTCATTCTAATGGGATTTAAGAAAATAGTTGTTTAAGCTTAGAAACCTTAAAAATTTGAAAGATGGACAATTATTTGTATTTAAATTTTAAATCATTCAAAATTTATAAACAGATGAAAAATAATTATCAGAATTCGTTGTAATTTATAACTCATAAGTAGTAGAGAGGATCAGAGAGAACATGAAGATGAAAAAGTACACAATAAAAAAATCACATTATAGAGATATGAGTACACCCCTCATATCTGGCCCCATCTGCCTGGTTTCCTCTGAATCTTTATGGAGTTTTTACATATACAAGTGGTTATGAATAGATATAGCTCCTTCTTTTGTACACAAAAGATGGTATTATTCTACACTTAAAAAATATCTCTATGTATTCTGGAGATATATACATATATATATGTATGTACATATATATATACACACACACATATATATTGATATATACACACACACATATATATTGACACATATCAATATAACTATATAGAACTTTCTCATTGTTTTCATATATTTGCAAAATATTTCAATATATAGATGCACCATCATTTAGTTAGTGAATTCTCTAGTAATAGATACTTAGATTGTTTTCCAATTTTTTGCTGTTACAATGTTTTGGTGAATAATCTATTCAAGGATATCTGTAGGATAAATTCCCAGCAGTGGATTTGCTAAGTTAAGGAACATGTACATTTGTACATTGGATAGACATTGTAAATTGCCCTCCATAGGAGTTGTATTAATTTACACTTCCACCAGCACTGTATGAAAGGGCCCGTTTCCCCATAGCTTTGTCAACACTGTGCATTCTCAAACTTTTGGATTTTCACCAATTTAATAGCTGAGAAATGATATCTCAATGTAGTTTTAATTTGCATTTTTAAAAAAATTATAAGTGAAGTTAAGTATCTTTTCTTGTGTTCAAAAATGTTTTTATTTCCTTTTCTGTGAATTGTTCCTATTTTTAGCTCATTTTCCTGTTGAATTGTGTTGATGGTCTTTTTCCTTATTTTGTTTATGGGGTTCCTTCTAGATAAAGATTTGCTTTTTGTCTGTGGCAAGAATTATTATAAACATTTCCCTCCAATTTGCAATTCATCTTTTGATATCACATATTTTATTTTTGCTGTGCTGAACTTTAAAATATTTTAATGTAGGCTGTCCATATTTTCTTTAATGACACTGGCTTTTGAGTCATATTTAGAAAGACCCTTTCCTATGCCAAAGTTATACAGGAATTCTCCTTTTCATACTTCTATGGGGGGCATGCTCTTCCTTCTTTCCTTCATCTCTTTCTCTCTTCATTTAGATCTGTGATCTATATGGAATGTTCCTAGTATGTGGTATGAGATATGGATAATATTTTGTGTTATTAATGGTTTTTATATCCACATATTTTCTTTTCTACTTCCTGCTCAGGGTCTCTATAGGGCAGAAAGCAGGGTATTGTGCAAGACTTGGCTTTTGTTTCCAAAAGCTTAGGGTCTGGAGAAAATTTAGAGAGTTTGTGGAGAAGGAAAAAGGGAGGAGATTTTCAGGTAGAGACAGAATGTCCTGGAGAAGTGATGTAGAAAGAGAGGTTTCTTCAGAACTCTAGACATATGGGATTCAGTCAGTTTTGAGGAAAATTCCAAGTCCCAAATATGTAAACGAAGCAGAAGAGAACCACTGATACTGAAGGTGCCATTTGCACAGGACTATGGGAGACTCAGTGGTAACCTATGTACAGAGGTGATTGATGGGTAGAACCAGTTTTACCTCAATTTGTCCCACCCCAAAATTAAGTTTTTATATAAAATACAGTGATATTTCTTGCTACCTGAATGTTTTTTTTTAAATCATACCCACTATATAGGCTTTAATTTAGGCATATGCTATTTGTTATATCTGAAAACTTATATCTTGTAACTCACTAAACCTGCCAAAATTTAACATAAAATGATTAGAAAATTCTAACTTTGAGAAGTCATGAACTTAGTTCCAGGTTTGTAGAACTATATGTGCCAAGGTGTCCTTGAATGCAAGTGGGTCACAGAGTTTTCGTTTTGGTAGGGCTTGTGGAAGTGAGGGGCAGGGCGGAGTGTGTGGTTCAGATGCACAGAATTGAGTTAATCAGACTCCTCAGTTCTTGACACACAATTATTCTGTAAAAGGTCACTCTGTTTTATTCCCCGCCACCCTTGTTCACTGTCTCACCCCATTCTCTTAAAAAGCACCCAAATCTAGAGGCTTTTTCCATGGTCACACATAGAGATTTGGAATAGTCTAAGTATCTTTTAAAAACCAATTCCTGTGGACTAATATAGGTGGTTGTGGAACAAGCAGGAATACTATAACCAGCAAGTTGCAAAAGGAGCATAACTGGGGTTGGATAATATTCTGGGGGACGTTCTTCACCTACAAAAACGAGGTCAATACTGACGTTAATGAGTAGGTTATTACCTGTTTCATATCTAACATAAAAATATAAAATAAAGGAAAATAAAACATAATCGTGTAATGTTTATTATTTTGAAAAGTTACATAATTATCAGAGAGCTTTCAAATATTGAATAAGCTAAATAAAGAAGCAACAGAAATCTTTGAGTACTAATGGGAAATCTCAGAAGTCTTTATTTATTGGTATGTCAACTACCCTAAGCTTGTGAGGGCAACTCACTGACCTGAAGAAACACATTTTAAACCAGTGTGAGATGTGGCTAATTGACTAATCAGAGTAAGAAAGACCCAGATGACTTTTTAGAATAATTCACATCAAAGTGGATATTGACAGGGCAGATGGTGAATGGCGCTGAAAGGCAGATTTAATTTATTTACTCTTTGTTTTCTAGTTTCTGTACTTTTAATTAAAGTGAGTAAAAACAAAATCTTGTCTAAGCAGTTTTTTTCTTCCCAACATGAAAGGTGTTGACACATCCTATCATTGACTTGGGAAGATAAAGACAAGGGAAAGGATTGGGATTTGGTGTAAATTAACATATCACAGGGCTCTTGTGTCTATAAAAGGTGCAGAAACAAACACATGTGTTAATGTAACTCCAGCTGTAAAGGAAGGCTGTCAAGGCATGTGTGTATGCTTGGCCAAATGCTGTTGATTCTAGAAATGTAATTTCATTTGATGGATTTTATTGTAATTAACACAGGGAGTTGTACCAACTCAGAACTCTTAACTTTATTATCTGGGGAGAAGAATTCTGAAATGTGTGCACTTATAAAATAGGATTTAAATTTTGCAAAGAGTTTATAATGCTAATGGGTCTTGGGAACCTTCTGGGATTATGTCCTCAAGCTTGCAATTAGGGTTTCTGCTTTGCAATCTCAAGTGTGGTTTACCTGGAGCATTTCATCTTAAATGGTATTTAATAGAACTTGGGAGCTCTCCGGGGCAGGGACTAGGATATTGTTGTTGTTACTTGTTGGAGAGCACTAAGTTCACTCACTGCTAGAGAAAATTAGCAATCACTTTTTATGTGTACATTTGGTTATTCCTTTAAGTCTGGCAGAGATCATCTCTAACATTTAGCAGATCACAAAAGTTTACGTGAGTATATTAAGAGTATGTAGAGGTTTTTCTGTTTTAATAATTAAGCAAAACATTTTGAGACTTGTATGAGGGTGAGGTAGACAGGATAAACAAAAGAATAACTAAGTCATGGATTTCTTCACATAGTGAATAGGGATAGCTCATTTCCTGAAGTGTCTGGAATAAAATCTTAGATTTAGGGGGAAAAAAAACTACCTGGAAATGTTAAAGCTCAAGCTTTAGGATGGGATCTACCTGCAGATCTGAGTTCAGCTAACAACTTGGATACTGTCAAAGCAGAGTCTGCCCTTTCAAACCTCTCCTTGGGAAACTAATTAGCAAAATAATAAAAAGGCAAGATCAGCTCTTGTCTTCCGTGTTGGGGATATAAAAAACAGTAGTCCTAATTAGCAATAATTAAAATTTAATTAAGAAGCTCTTTGCAATCCTCCCCCTCCTCCCTCCCTCAACTGGTGCTTGCCAGCTCGTGGTTGTGGAGCTGTTTTTATCCCTGTGGTGCTGAATCACAGCTTAATCACAAAGCCTTAGATCACAGCTTACCCAGCCCTGAGCACTAATCACCACTGCCTTCCAAGAGTGACAAGTACATAGTCTAGATTTTAATAACATGAGCAATTACTTTCTTCAATTTTATAATCATAAATTGTGATTCTTTTTTTCCTCTTTATCAGCAGATTACAGATGCCACTGCCTTTTTTTTTTTAAACTTAGTATTTGTTCCCCCAGTTCTACTCCTTGTTGAGACAAGAGGACAATAGGAGACCTCCAAGAGTATAAAATATTTGAACCCAAATTTCAACTTCTATGCTTTGAAGTAAAGCAGAAAATTGGCTTAAGAATGAAAGACTAAAACATTGGTGAAACCACACATTTAAAAAAATGAAAGTATTTGACTATTAAAAATAAAACAACACATTGTAGATGAGGATTAAGGAAAGCAAATACAATACTTGATGCTCATCACAAGCCTTATAGAATCATCTAAGTCTTATTTTGAATTTAGAATAATTCAAATTGTAAAAAGGAACTCCTTTGAATTGTACGCTTTAATATGGTTACAATGGTGAATTTTGTTACCTGAATTTTATCTCCATAGAAAAAAGAACTCAAATTTGGACTTTGTCCTAGTTTTGAGTATGAGTATTAACCACATAGTTTACAGAGAAGGAACAAAAAAAACCCAAGATTTGATAGATCATTATGAGCAAAAGAAAAAGGAAATAATCAAGAACAGAGGGAAATTAGGTTTTTAAAAGCCACTGGACTAAGAAATATAACCCCAGTTCTTTAATTATTAAGGGAAGGGCTCTGAATCTGCTCCATTATCTTAATTATGTTTCTGGAGCAAACATTATTTCAATGTGATAAAAGATGACATGACACTAAAGGTAAAGCCAGAGCAGATGTTACATGAGTAACAAGCCAATAGGCCCACATTCTGGTAATTTCTTCCCCACTAGACATGTTCTCATTAATCTGCGATTAATAGGATTTGAGTATAGTAAATGATGATGATCTATTGTCTGTCTTTGTCGAGCACCATGGAGAGAGTAATTTGTCAGCTCAGCTTTTGTGTGACTATTTAATAGCAAAGAGGGAGAGAGAAAAGACACTAATCTTCTAATTGGCATCTATAGAGAGGGTCTAAGAGAATACTGCCTGTATGGAAATAGCCCAGTATAATTCCTATGCCCGAGGAAAGCAAATGTGGACTATTTGTATCTTTTATGTAGTTATGCCTTACAGAAAAAAAGGCAGAGGTGGGGATAAAGAAAAAACAGTGATCTTAAGAGATCACAAGCTAATGTATTTGAGCCTTTTTAAACTGTAATGACTTGCTAAAAAGTGAGCAAAATTTTTAAAAATCACTTTTGGTTAAAAAACAATTGCCCAGATGGACCAAAAAACAATATATAAAATAAAAAGCCACCACTATCATTACTGCCACCACCAACAACACAGAATGCCTTGACATTATGATTGTAAAAATTTTAATAAATCAGTGAGATATTTTGAACTAAGATGATTTGGTGATCAGTCAGTCCTATCAAATCTGTGGGAGAACCCTCTTAAAATGCCTATACCTTAGTCAGAACAAGGTATGAAATTGCTTTTTCCCTCCTTCCCTTTCTCTCATTTTATCTTTAAAAACTTTCTCCACATTTTTCTGTGTTTTAGGTTCCTCCAGGTACTCTCCAGTTTGCTGGAAATGAATAAGATAAGGTCTCATCAGGAGATTTACAGTGCATAAAAGCAATAGATGATTAGCATATGCAGCCTATATAAAGAACTACTATTGATCAACCTTTGGGAAAAATTGGCAAAGAATAAAAACACAATTGATGGAAGAGGAAATCTAATACAAACAACGAACATATGAATAGATGCTCAATATAACTAGTGATCAGGGAAACTCAAAACAGTAAGATCCCATCCAAACCCATCAGAATGGCCAAAATTTAGATGTTTAACTAGACTAAATGGGGGCTCAAACTCAAACTCTGGTGGGAGTAAAAATTGGACAATCACTTTAAAGAGCAACTTGTTAATATCTAGTAACTCATTTTTAATTTGTCAATATTTATAGCACTTCTAAAGCTATACCCCAAAGAAACCCTTGCACATGTGCACAGAGACACGGGCAAGAATATTCACTGCAGCGTTGTTTATAATAGTGAAAATAGTACCTCTGTAGTAGTTTTGGCATTTTTTTTTCCTTTTTGGCAAAAAGACAGACTAGATTCCAGCTTCTAATGCTAAAATCATTAGACAGACTTCTTGTCTCTCCAACTTTATTGTTTCCATGAACTTGAGAAGTTACTCTAATATTTTTGTGCTTCAGTTCCTTCATCTGTAAAATAAAGGGGTTGGTAGAGAATCTTTTAAGATCCCTTCCAGTTCTAAAGTTCTAAGATTCTCTTTTTATTCCAAAACTCTAATCCCAATTTATATGAAACCAAAACAGGTGAACAAGATTTTCTAAGAGTTTTTGCAAGTTAATAATAAAAGTGCATTTATTCATGAAATGTTATGGCTCTTATCAAAAGTCAAAGGAAAGCTTTCTATCATAAAATTGGAAGAAAAACCATTCACTAGGGGAGCTAAAACAGTTAATTGGTCATGATTAGATATGGAGGAGATTTAGAGATTATATAGATATGTATTATATGTATATATATTCCCCCAACTCCCGGAAGTACATACTCCGGCTGCCCCCGCCCTCCTGGAAGTACATAGGAAGTGAGAGTTGGAAAGAGATGAAGCAGATTTTGGACAGTAAGATCTGCAGATATAAGTTTTTACTAGAGGGACTTCTTAGATAAGTAGAAATATTTTATACTGTATGTTAAATTTATACTGTATATTTCTGAACCTAACAGGATTCTGCATCAAGGATGATTATTTTCAGATCAGGCAATGAGTTGAACTTCTTTGGTCCCACATGCTGAGCTGCAAATACACTAGTGACTTCCTGTCACATAAGTTATTCTGCAAAGTACTCTCCTGATTTCCTATAATACTAACCCTGAATATAACATGAAACGGAAAGCAAAATGTGGCTGTTTGTCATAATAATTATAAGGCTCTGCTCAGTGATAATAATCTGTTGATAGTAAGTCCTTGATAGCTTCCAATCCTGGCTTTGCAGGAGATTGATTCTGCAACGTTCCTGGTTGAAAAACCAATTCTCCTGGACACAGTGAGTTAGAGAAAGGAGAATCTTCTATTTATATTCCTCTTGCAATCAGGTTCAACAAATCAGACATTAAGGTGTAGCACCTCTAAAATCTCCTCAAACTGTTTGCTTTTGTTTGCTACAGCCTAGGGAATCCCTTTTCTGCCTTTATTCCAAAATCCTTTTCCATTTTGGTTGCTATGGTTTATGTTAAGAAAATACCGTAGATTGTTTGGGTTTAGTTGGAAGAAGAGACTGTTTACTATGCATTTCCTTTTTTTTTTTTTAATGAGGTATAATTGACATATAATGTTATATTAGTTTTAGGTGTACAGTGTTGGGGACGGGGAAACTTTCCCCTTACACATTTAGTTCTTCTGGCTGGTCGAATAATTCAAATAACATACAGCAGATTAACAGGAGAAAATCAAAATTTAATACGTGCACATGGGAGAATTCACGTGAGCATGAAAATCTAAAGACAGTGAAGCAAAATGAGGTAAATATGTTATTTTGGACTAAGGAAAGGCTGGTAGGCAATTCACAGGTGGATGAGAAAGAGCTAATATTTGGTAAATGAATTCTTGCAGGGCCACCCAGAAACAATGAGACATAAAGGAAAAATCTAGTAAACAGTTTTTTGCTTGAGTCCTCCCTGTCTACCACACTTAATTCATATGTGCTAAGGCGAATATGCTAAATTTCTCTTCCTGAAGCAGGTTCTTCTATTTGAATCTCTTTAGGTAAGTAAAGGGGAGGTAAACAAAACAAAATAAAACAAAAACAAACACACGCGCGCGCGCACACACACACACACACACACACACACACACACACACCTCTTCCTGAGTTTTCAGCTGGAAACCAATCATCTGCATACCAGGCTGTCACTTTCTGGGGAGTCTCACTCCCAGTCCCCACAATAGCATGATGATTTAATATTTGTGTATATTGTGAAACAGTAACCATAATAAGTCTAGTTAATATCTAATACCATATATAGTTATAACATTTTTTTTCTTGTGATGAGAACTTTCAAGAATTACTCTCAACTTTCAAATATGCAAAATACAGTATTAACTGTAGTCACCATGCTGTACATTACATCCCCATCAATTATTTATTTTATAGCTGGAAATTTGTACCATTTGACCCCCTTCACCCATTTCACCATCCCTCACCTCCCTGGCTTTAGCAATAGCCAATCCGTTCTCTGTATTTATTAGCTCAGTTTTTTTGGTTGTTATTGTGTTTAGATTCTGCATATAAGTGAGATCTTAAGGTCTTTGTCTTTTTCTGACTGATTTATTTCACTTAGCCTAATGCCTTCAAGTTTCATCCATGATGTCACAAATGGTAAGTTTTCATTCTTTTTTATGGTTGAATAATATTATATCGGGTATATATACCATTTCCTTCTTTAATCTCTTATTTTTTTGGCTTTTGTTTTTAAGACATATTCTAAAATTAACAGCTCTTGGCTTGTAAACCACATATCCAATAAGGGGTTAATATCCAAACTATATAAGGAACTCATACACTCAATAGCAAAAAAGCCCCAAATAACCCAGTTTAAAAATGGCCAAAGGAACTGAAGAGACATTTTTTTAAAGAAGACATACAGATGGCTAACAAGTACATAAAAAGGTGCTCAACATCATTAATTAGGGAAATGCAGATCAAAACCACAATGAGGTATCACCTCACATCTGTAAGAATGGCTATTATCAAAAAAGACAAGAGATAAGTGTTGGCAAGAATGTGGAAATCAGGGAACCCTTGTGCACTGTTGGAGGGAATGTAAATTGATGTAGCCATTATGCAAAACAGTATGAAAGTTTCTCTAGAAATTAAAAATAGAACTTACCATATGATCCAGCAATTCCACTCCTGGGTATTTATCCAAAGGAAATAAAATCATCCCAAAGAGATATCTGTACTCCCATGTTCATATTAGCATTATTCACAATAGCCAAGGTATAGAAACAACTTTAGTGTCTGTCAACAGATGAATGAATAAAGAAAATGTGGTATACATACACAATAGAATATTATTCAGCCTTAAAAAAGAAGGAAATCCTGTTATTTGCAAAAACATAGATGAAACTGGAGGGTATTATGTTAAATGAAATAAGCCAGACAAAGAAAAATACTGCATGGTATCAATTATATATGGAATCTTAAAAAGTAGAACTCAGAGAGAGTAGAAGAGTAGTTGTCAGGGGCTGAGGGTTGGAAGGAATAAAAATAGGGTTGATGAAAGGGTGAAAACTTTGAAAGAGGAATAAGATATAAGGATCTAATATATAACATGGTGACTATAGTTGATAACATTGTATTGTATAATTAAAATTTGCTGAGTTGAACTTAAATGTTCTTACCAAAAAAAAAAAAAAAAAACCCACGAAAGCAGAAAACCTTAAATTAAGTATGTGAGGTGATGGATGTGTTAATTAACTTGAAGGTGAGAATCCTTTCACAATATATATGTATATTGGGTCATCGTGTTGTGTACTTTAAGTATCTTAAAATTTAACTAGTTTATTATACCTCGACCTGGGATAAAGCTCAATTGCTCCTGGCTAAATCTAAGTCTTTTTCTCCTGGCACAGCTTTTTCCACTTTGTTTTGAAATAATTATAGATTCATAGGAAGTCGCAAAAGGTAGGTAATTGAGAGGGCTCCTATGTGCCTTTCACCCAGTTTTCTCTAATTGTAACAGATAATGAAATCATGTCATCTTGTATAATGAAATTGAAATTTCACCAGTTTTATATGCTGTCATTGGTGTGTGCGCATGTTATAGTTCTATGCAATTTTATCAAATGTGTAAGGTTTGTGTTACCATGACCATGATTGAGATAAAGAACTGTTTCATCATCAGAAAGATCTCTTCTGTTACCTCTTTTTATTTTTGCCTCCTTCCCTTTCTACAAACCCTGGTGACCACAAATGTTCCCTACCTCCATAATTTTATCATTGAGAATGTAATATAAGTGAGATGATATAAATATGTAACCTTTTGAGATTGGCTTTAGTCACTGAGCATAAGTCTCTGAGATCATCCAAATTGTTGTATGTGTCACTAGTTCATTTTTATTGCTGAGTAATATTCTATGGTATAGATGAATGATAGTTTGTTTAACCATTCACCAGATGAAGGACATTTGGGTTGTTTCCAGTTCTTGGTTATTATGACTAAAACTGCCATGAGCTTTGATCTTATGTACAGGTTTTTGTTTGGTGAATAGTCTTCAAAATCTCAAAGTTCTCTTCTGTTTTCACCATCATCGACTGTCCTATTTTTAAAAACAAAAGTCCCTCATTTGGGTGCATCTGTGATTCTCCAAGACTCATGTTTTCCTCACAGGGCAGCTGATTTCTAGGAAAGGTTATGTCTTCTCATAGCTCCCAATACCATTTTTTATGCCTTACAATTCTAGATCTGTAGACAACTAGCCGTCCATATAGTATCTCTACTTGTATATTATGCCAGCACCAAAATGTTTGTCAAAAACTGAATTTTTTCTATTGTTTACATTCTGACAGCCTTCGTAGTCTTACCGTTCTCCTGCTTGCCTAGGATTATAGTCCGGTAATTGTTTTTATTCCTCTTTTTCCTTAGCCTCATGTACTAAATTCTTTCTCTGTGTCTTACACACACCAATGACTATTTTATTTTTCTTCTATTTTTTCAATTATCAAGCTATCGTTCTCATCCTTAGTCTCTCTTATATCTGTATTATTACATTAGGCTCTACGGTTAGTCTTTTGGTTTTTTTACTCCTCTTAATTCTAATCCCTCATACACATCAATATCAGAAGGGGCTTCCTCTCCTTTAGCATCATTATCATACTCCCTGTTAATGAATCTACATTAGTCTACTATTTTCTATTATGCATATGTCTCAACTGTGTAGTGCTTCTATTTCAGTCATCTGATTTTTCTACTTTCATATAGATAATTTTCTTTTTCTCCGTATTCATACTTATTTCTGATGGAATTTTCCTTATGTGTTCTCTTTACATGTTTTAAAATAGTCTTTTCATTATAAATGTAACACATATTCCATATTCATCATAGAAAATTTGCAAAATACATATAAGCAGAAAGAAAAAACCCATAATACCACCTCCTAGAGTAATAATATACTATATATAAAATAGAATAACAATTACATTGTTTTATTTCCTTCAAGTCATTATTATTTTTAAGGACTTAAGATATATGCCTTTGTGTTTCCTTAGTACTTTAAGTAGCTGTGTGTGTGTGTGTGCGTGCGTGTGCGTGCATATGCACGTGCACACATGTATTTACTATCCAATTTTGTTTATGGAGTTTTGCCTCCCAAAGAGGATCATAAATGCATCAGGAACACTGAGAGGAATCATGGTGCATCTTGCCTGTCAATTTTAGGGGCCAGTTCCCAAGACCTGGATCAGTTGTCTGTTTATTTCTTCTCTTACATTGATGTGGTCTAGTTTCTAAATTCTATTGCATATAATCCCAAAAGATTTTCTATTCCAATCAAGAGTGCTATGAAGCATGATAAATTATCCTCCACTGGACTTTTTTAGAAGTAAACATACAAATTCTCTTTTCATTTTTAGGTTTTAAAAAATTATTGAAAAATTTTTTCTTTTTGTTTTAAACTGCTAGTAACTTTACAGAACAAAACAGGAAGCAATAACAACGCTGACAAACTACATTTCTTTCCCCAAAACATTTTAGGGAAAGTAGAGTCACAAAAAAAATTTAAAAAATAATAGTAGTTGTACTTCATTTTTATTTAGATATAATTGAATAGTTTGTCTTCCCAGTCAAGTGAGATTTGTTTAAATCTCAGAGAAAACCCCACAATCCCCACACTATTATTTTCACTGTCATTGTTCTCCCTACCTAACATAGAGAAACAGGTATCCCTCGAGATATCCCTTGAGAATCAATATGTGACTCTTGAGTAAGATAAAATGGTTTTAAATCTGAGCTTTATGACTTACTAAGTGGCTGTCCTTGGGCAATTGACCTGATTTCTATGAGCCACAGCTTTTTCCTTTGTAAAATGTAGATGACAAAACTTAGCTCCTGGAGTTATTGAAATCATTAACTGAGATAGTGCAGGTAAAGGCCCTAGCCTAGATCCTGGCACAAAGTACACCCTCAACAAATATTAGTTAACTCTCTCCCTCCTTTTCTTCTTAGAGTACCTTGAATGTTACTTCTGCATATATGGGGACACTTAATTGCTTGCTAAATGAAATGTACGAAGATTTTCTTCATTCCCGGATAGAAATTCTCCCTCTCCGATTTCTTCTTCTCTTCACTGATGACTTAAATGCAACACAATATGTCTGATAACTTCCACTAAATCTTTATTTTAAATAAATGGCTGTTTGTAAATTATTGTACACCCTTAAAGACTGGGAAGCCATGTTATGAAAAATGACAGGGTAGAATAGCCCCGTGTTTATAGCTATAGTGAATGAATCAAAGGAAGAGGATAGGATTGGAAAAACATCATTAAAGTATCCCTAACAAAGGGAGAAAAGTTCAGACAGTTATAAAATTATAAAATTGTGTTAAATTCAGACATGCATAAAATTATATTAAGATAAACTTCTGGCTATAAAGCGAAGAGGTTGACAGATCCTCTCTCCAAAAAGCAACTATAAACTGAACAAAATTTTCAAAATCAATAATTTTAGGGCTCAGGAAATCTACAGGTCTCAGCAAACAGCAAATTGAAAACTATTTATTCATTAACAATTGCTGAACAGTGGGAGTCTTCAGATGAAGAATGGGCGTCCTGGCCTGGGGCTGCTTCCATCTGCTACCCTAGTTTGTTGGGGCTCCTGTTCTATTATTGTGGTACTGGCTGTGAAAGACAGTAGCTTTGCTGCTGCAGGAGGCTAACTTGATTTGGAGTAGAGGGTGGAGAAAAACACCCAGCAATCGGGAAAAGCCTGCAGCTCTATTAGCCTTGGGTCTTGGGGCAAAAGGTGATAGGAGGACTATCCAGAAATTTCACAGAGAGATCCTAGCAATAAGATAAATCCTTTTTTCCCTCCAATTTTATTGAGATGTAATTGACCTACATCACAGTATATATAAGTTTAAGGTGTACAGCATAATGGTTTGACTTGCACATATTTGACTTATACATAAAAATGATTACTGAAATAAGTTTAATTTGCAGCCATTATCTCATAGATATAATAAAAAGAAAAGCAAAAAAAAAACCAATTTTTTTCCCTTATGATGACAACTCTTAGAATTTACTCTTCTAACACATGTATTATGAGCAGTAGTGCTAACTACAGTCATCATGTTGTATTATGTCCCAGCACTTATTTATCTTCTAACTGAAAGTTTGTATCTTTTGACCACCTTCCTCCAATTCTCCCTCTCCCTACCCCCTATTTTCGGTAACCAAAAATCTGATCTCTTTTTGAGTTTGGTTTCTTTTTTTTTTTTTTAGATTCCACATATAGGTGAGATCATACAGTATTTGTCTTTCTCTGACTTATTTCACTTAACATAATTCCCTCAAGGTCCATACACGTTGTTGCAAATGGCAGGATTTCCTCATTTTTTATACCTGAATCGTATTCCACTGTGTGTGTGTGTGTGTGTGTGTGTGTGTGTGTACACATATATACATACTACAACTTCTTTATCCATTCATCGTGATAGACATTTAGGTTGTTTCCTTGTCTTGGCTGTTGTACATAAAAGCAATAAGCTAAATCTTGACAAGAGTGCCACACATCTTTGGCTGTCTGGGAGCCTACAGTCATGTGCACTGGAGACCTAAGAGGGACACACAGCAGAAAGTGAAAATGTGGGCATACTAGAAAACTGCCCAAACTTTAAATGCATCTCTAAAGCAAGCACAGATCCACTGGCAGAGAATGGAAATTTTAAAAGTTTGATGTGGTTGAATTCCTCTAGCTAATTTATTGGCTCACCACTAAGCTATGCAACCACAGGGATAATGGCTAGAAAGTCAGGCTAAAATATAAAAATAAGAATAAAAATACTGAGCTGTGATATCAGTGGCCACATATACTGGAGGTAACAAATTATTCAGTTTAACTTCACACAAGATACTTAAAACAAAAACAAAAAAATAAAACTGACAAAAACAAAATGTTGCCGGGGGAAATAAAGAGATTAGGAATCCAGAATTGCTACAATATATTACCTAAATGAACAGATTTAAAAAAATATTATAAAGCACACAAAAAAATAAAAGAAAGTATGACACATATTCAGAGGAAAATAAGCAGTCAAAAGGAAGCTATCTCTGAATAGGTTCAGTTGTATTCAGCAAAGACTTCAAAGAAGTTGTAAATATGTTCAAAGAATTGAAGGAAACCATATTTAAAGAACTAAAGAAAAAAATCATATAATTTCTCAACAGATAGAGACTATCAATAAAGAAAATTTATTCAAAAGAACCAAATGAAAATTCTAGAGTTGAAAAATTCAATAACTGAAATAAAAATCCTATTAGGTACATTCAATATTGGTCTAAGATGAAGAATAGAGAGGAAAAAAAAACTGAAGAACACCAAACAAAGCCTCAAAGACCTTATATTAGGTTTATCAACATACATCAATGGGAGTCTCAGAAAGAAAGAGACAAAAAAAAAAAAAGCTGAAAACTTAAATTTGATGAAAAGCTTTAATCTGTAGAATCAAGAAGCTCAATGAATGTCAAGTTGGATCTGGATACATCAAAGTTAAACTGTTGAAAGACAAAAACAGAAAATCTTGAAACAACAAGAAAAAATAACTCATCAAGTTCAGGGGCAGTGCAATGTGATTAATAGTGAATTTCTCATCAAAAACAATAAAAGAAGATAATGGAATATTCAAAGTACTGAAAGAAATAAAAGTATCAATCAAGAATTTCATATCCAGAAACTATCCTTTAAAAATAGAGGAGACGCCCAAGCAATTCTATGTTCTGGGTTGGTGGAAACCCCAGTTCATGATGGGTAACTAAGGTCTCATGGTAACTTGATGGCAGAAAACAGATGGATGTTGGAAAATGACAGTAGATTATCATAAGCCTAACCAGGTGGTGACTCCAGTTTTAGTTGCTGTTTCAGTTCTGATTTTACTGCTTGATAAAATGAACACATTCCCTGGTACCTGATATGCAGCTGTTGATCAGGTAGTGTTTCTTCTTGATACCTGATAGGTTTCAATGCTGTTTTGGGTCTCCTAGGATAAGTGTCATTTCAGAGTTAGTAAATCCTGCAGAGTCTTATTTTCCTTTCTGAAAGTCTGGGAGAAAGATTGGTAGTATAAATCTTTGACAGTGTAGCATGGTCTGTCCTCAAGGAACTGATCTTCCTCTTAATTCAAGTATGGGAAATGAAAGAGGTATGATGACTCTCTGTTTTGATGATTCAAGTTAGAGCTCTTCGAGGGTTCTGGGGCACCCCTCACAAATTTATTTCTCACAGTCATGCTGAAAGGTTTGTCGTCTAGATTTTCCTGGGGTGAGTGAGCAGTTCTTACATGATAACTCCACTCTAACATTCCAATCTCCCTAAGCCTTTGGATATCTTCTTCTATAGTATATCGAGGCAGTACTGGAATTTCTTTATTTAGTGTAGGTGGCTTATTGGTCTGTGTTTCAGCCAACCAACCAAATAAACTATCATAGCCTTTTCTAATCCTTTGAACTAAAATATTGACTCTAGAGTCTCTGTTTAGTGGCCCATATCAATATACTCGACCTGTTTTAATTTTATGTTCCTTCTACCATTATCCTACACGTTTCATATTCATTCCCACCCATCTTCTCCATATGTCTGTGTATAAATAGGAAGAATTTTGCAATTCTTTCGATGTGTAGCACACCTCATGGGTCACACTTTGTGCCTCCCCCATTAGGGCCTGCTTAGACTTGAATCTAGATCTAGAAGCAATGAGGGGTGGCATGGGTAGCTCCTGAGGTGACTCAGAGGTGTCTTGCAAGGCAACTACTTCAGTGGAGGCCATTAACAATTCTTCAGGCAAAGCAAGGTTAATCTTCTTAGGTGGGGATAGAAGGGCTATTTCTATTGGCAAAGAAACTTGGCAGACTTTAGAGGGTCAATGTCCTCAGCTTCATTGGGGTCTTCTCATATGTCCCCATTCTAATTGTTAGTGGTTACTTTTTTACCTGAACATACTTTAAATTATATTTTAGAATTTGCATACTTAATTTTTTTTTTTAATGCCTACAGCACCTGGTCTTCCTATGTGGTCTCCCATCCAAGTACCAACCAGGCCTGAACCTGCTTAGCTTTCGAGATCAGACCAGATTGGGCACATTCAGGGTGGCATGGCCATACACTCATACTTAATTTTTATTGAATTTTAATTAAACAGTGTCACAGTGCTTTGAAACTAAATTAGAATTCAATTGTGTAAACAGACAACTGTGAAAACATTCCTAGCCATACAACTTAATAAAAATCTAGTTCAGCACATTAAAATTGAGACACCATTGGAATGTGAAAGCTATGAAACCTCAGGATCTATGCAGGCACAGCAATCCATAATTAGTCCATTCATACAACATTCAATAAATGTTTTATCAAACATGTCCTATATGCTTGGCCCTGTGTTTGGTATTGGGAATAGAAATCTAACTAAGACATAATTCTTAAACTCAAGAGTGAACAGTCTAGTGAAATAAAGTCACTGCTTAATCTTACAGGACTTTCTATTATATAAGAGCCACTAAACTCATAATTAGGCGTGATTACTAGATAATGTTTATATTTTCCTCTAAAGGCTCTATGACAGCAGGGACCATGTTTGATTTTGCCTGTTAGCAGATCTCTAGAGTTTAGCACGATGCCTTGCACATGATGACCAGTTAATAAACAGAATGAATGAATTAATGAAAGATCAATTAAGAGTAAAACACTAAAAGGTTTTCTATTAATATTATGAATAAGACTACTATTGGTTAACACTATTCTGAGTTGGAGGCAATATAATTAAACAAGAGAACAAAATATGAAAAACATTGAAAAGCAGGAGAAAATATAATTATTTACAGATGATAAGATTATATATGGAACAACCAAGTAAGTCAATCAAAAAACTACTAAAATAAGAGAAGTTTTAGTAATCTGAGTAATTTAAAAAAGATTATTAAAATCAATAGCTTTCTTGATTGCCAACAATACCAGTCAGAAAATATAATGGGGAAAAAAATATTTTCAAGAGCAACAAAAAAAATGTAAGATACTTAGGGAAAGTCTAACAACACTTTCGCTACTTTAAAGAGAAAACCATAAAACTACTGTGGGACATAAAAGGTCTTAGAGTAATCAAAGAGGCAATATTTCTTTTACATAGGAATATTTTATGTTATGCAAGTAACATGAATATGGTGGTATAGCTGATAATACAGAAGAATACAGAGCAAAAGAGAAAATTCCCCTTTACCACTCTTAATTCTTTCCCTAGATGTAACATGTATAACCTTTTAATCCCCTTTTTATGAGTTTACTTACAAATGTGTATGTATGTGTACATATATATATATATATATATTTTTTTTTTTTCACAAAGAATAGTACCATATTTTATTCTGTGACTTTTTTGCAGTGTGTTTTCTTTCTTTTCTTCATACTGGGTAATTTCTACTGTTCTGTTCCAGGTCACTGATTCTTTCTTGTGTGTCCTCTATTTTGTTGTTGACTCTACCCACTGAGCTTTGATTTCAGTTATTTTCAATGCTAAAATTTCCATTTGGTAGATATTAAAAGTTTTCATTACGAGAAAAAAAATTGTAACTATGTGTAGTGGTGGATGTTACCTAGACTTACTGTGGTCATTTTGCAATATATACAAATACACCTGAAACTAATATAATGTTATATGTCAATTATAGCTCAGTAAAATGATGAAGCTAAAATTTCTCTTTGGCTCTTCTTATATCTTCATTTTTTTTTTTTTTTTGCCAAGGCTTTCTATTTTATCTTTTGTTTCAAACATGTTTATAATTGCTCATTAAAGGATTTTTTTTTATCATGGTTGCTTTAAAATACTTGTGAATAATTCTAATACCGCTATCATATCAGTATTGACATCAATGACTGTCTTTTTCATTCATTTTGAGATCTTCTTGGTTGTTGGTACGATGAGCGATTTTTTTTTATTGAAACATGGACATTTTGGTGTTACATTGTGAGGCTCTGGATCTTATTTAAATCACCTGTTTATACTGGCTTTCTCTGATACTACTCTAGCAATGGAAGGTACAGGAGGGAGGACACTGCTTCATTATTTCCAGGTGAATGTAGAAGTCCAAGTTCTCTACCTAGTCTGCACTGACACACTGAGGGGCTGCTTCTACCTGCTCTGGGTGGAAGTAGAAGTTCTGTCTCATTGCATGGTCTCCACTGACACTGTACTGAGGTGGCCTCTCTACTGCTGGAAGTCCTGGTCCTCCAATGAGGCCACCTCTGACATCACCATGGAGATGGTGTTGGGGCACCTCTTTAAAGCTTAATGAGAGTGGAGTCTAGGCTTTCCACTAGGGTTTTGTTGCCATTAGGGGAGGTGGGAGCACAGTATTTTCTGTAGTGTTTTGCTGCAATAGAGTAGTTATTTTCTAAAAGTTTTCTGTCTTACTAAGCTGCTGCATTTCTGGTACTCTGGCTAGAGAGAAGGCTTTTGTTGGGATTTTTTTTTTGTTTGCACCTGTAGGCATTTTCAGGTTGCCGGCTTCTTCAGCTCCAAGTATGGGATATGCAAGGCAAAAGAAAACCCAGGAACTTGTGCCATGTCAAAGTCCCTAGCTGGTGTGATTTCTCTCCACCTTTCAAGGTCTTTTTATGTTTGTTTTATATATAATGTCCAGGGATTTTGTTGCACTTAGAGGGGGAATAGAGATAAGTAAGATTATTCCATTTTACTAGAAGCAAAATCTCTGAGACTTGTTTTTTCAAAAATTATTATGATGACCTTGGTTAATGAAATCCAATAAGTTTCGAGTGTACAATTCAACAGTAAGCTTGAGACTCGTTTTTAAAAAAACTAAATTACGTCTTCTTGATTCTTCCATGTAACTACTTATGGCTGTATGTAGTATTCTGTAAGTATAGATGAATGTAATTTATATAACCACTCTCTACTGATAAATAATTGTTTTTTAGGTTCAGTATTATGGAAACTAATTCTCTCTAACAATTCATAAATTTAATGAAATCAATGTGAGTTGACAAAATGAACTTAATAAAGGAAATTTATGTAAAAGAAAAGTGATAAGGGAATACTTGACTATCAAATAGGCATTATATTATTGAAACTACTATAGAAATTATAGTAGTGTGATATTGATATAGGTATAGGCGTTTCAGTGATTTAGAAGAGAAAATTTAGAGGTAGCTATCAGAATATATGAGAATTTAGTATGTGATGAAGGTGGCATATTTTATAAACAACTTATGGCAACATTTTTAAAGTTAACAACTCTACAAAAAATAAAGTTGATTCCAGATTGTTAAAAAATAATAAATTAAATTCCAGATTGTTAAGGAGAAAAATATTAAAAAGAGACTATAGAGGTCCTATAAAAAAAAAATTCGGATGAATATTTTTACAATCCGGGGGTGAGGAAAGCCTTTCTAAGCATTATAGAAAAGTATAGAGTAAAAGGCTCAAATTTGATTACATAAAAATAAAAAGTAAATTCTTCTAGGAAGTGAAAACGATCTTGAACAAGATTAAAGACAAAGATATCTGTAATGTATAAAAGAAAATGGTTGATTTTCCTATTATAAAATATTTCTATAAGTTAATAAAATGAATATACCTATAGGAAAAGATAAAGAGCATGTAAAAGAATTCAAATGAAATAGGCCAAAAGCATATAAAAAAATGTTTGTAATCACTAGTTACCAAAATTATGCAAATGAAAATTAGATATTTTTTATTCAGATTGGAAAAGATAAAAATTACTTGGTAAAACCTGACATTGTTGAGTGTGGGGAAATTTGCCTGCAATCACTGTAAACATGAATACAAATTGGAACATGTCTGGAGGGTACTGTGACAATATGTATCATAATTTTAAATTGGAATACCTTCTGCTGCAGTAAGACTTTCAGGAATATATCATAAATTTCCATTAGTTTATAAGAGCAGTTTATTCCATTGCAGTTTATAAGAGCAAAATAAAAACTGTAAATAGGCTAAAAGTTCATCAGTAGATGGTTAGAGAAAAAAAGATACATCTATACATTGTGTACTCTCAACAGTTAAAAATGGTTAAGTAGGTCTCATGTATTGACATGGAAAAATATTTAAGATGTTGCTGAATGAAAAATGCCAGGTAGCTTTTAGAATAATACTATTTATATAAAGCTGTGTGTGTGTATGTATGTGTGTGCTCTGAGAGAATCAAAAAGGAGCAGAGGTTTACTTTAGGTGCTGGGATTTTGGGTATATTATACTTTGTTCTTTATTTTTTGGTATTATTAGAATGGGAAAAGAACATGTATCATTTTAAAAATCAGAAACAAGCTATTTTCATTAAAAATGTAATTGCAGCAATTACTAAAGAAAATCTCAAAAGTGTTCATAGCTTATACTACTTAATATACAAATTGCATAAATGTGTATGCAAAAACAGTCAATGCTCAAGCATTGAGCATGCTCAAGCACCTTTTTTTTGTGTGTGTTACTGTAATTTCATGACCAGATAGCACAGGATGTCTTGCCCTGCAGTACTCCGCCAAAGGGTTTTGCTACAAGGAAATGACAAGAGGTGATGTAGTAGCATCAGTTCTAGGTCTATCTGGCTGCGAAATCTTAGGCAAGTTACCTAGCTTCTGAATTTCAGTTTTTTCCTTTGTAAAAGTAATATTTGCACTTTTACTTAACAGAATCGTAAGAATCAAATGAGATGATGTGTTTGAAAACATTTTCTAAACTCTAGAGTACAGGTGTAGTTACTGTTCTTATCATGTTTATTAAAATATGAATATTGCTGTTTACAATTGGGAGGATAGATATTATCACATTTAAAATGAAATCAAGCAGAAAACTTGGGAAGAAAGGGAAATAGGAAGGGTAAGCCTTAAATCTAGAAATCAGAATCAAACTTTAACTCTGGTAATCCTTCTACTGAAAATTATAGGATAACATTTTGATACTTTGAACCAAATAAAACACAGAAGCAATTGCTATGTGGTGATAGGCAAAGGAAAGTATAATCCAATCTACTAGGAAGATTTTGATCCAAAATGAAACAGTTTTTTCCCCCTGCTAGTAAGGCAGAAATCCAATTACTCTTGTTTGATCTCTTACAGAGAGACGAACCTGAGAAGTATAGATTATAGACAATTTTATTGATTTTAATCTTAGATATCAACAAATGAAGGTTTTGTACTTTGCACATTGTTAGCTGTGTTAAGAATAAAACCCAGCTGATACTAATTTTTTGTTTTACTGTGATTTGTTCTAGATTCAATTACGGAGTTGGCTATTTCATGGTCCCTTTCTTTATGTGAATACTTTAAAGATAATCTCTCTCTAGGTGAGGGTTTAATGTGGACATATTTTTTATTTCATAGAATGTTTCAGGTACAAAACCAGAATAAAAGTAACTTAAAGAGTGTAAAGAAAGATGAACAAAAATAAGCCTCTTTTCCTTTAAATGGTGTCAGTGCTCATTAGTGTTTGACTAGTTCAATCCAATGAGGCATGGGAACACCAAGCATATGTACATGACAAGTATAAAGGAGAATACTCTCCCTCCCCTCTTGCTTTCTTTTGCACAATGGGGCAGTCAGAGACTTGTGTTCTGGACCCAGATCTGGTCTTTACAAGCTGAGTGACTTGGTGCTGAAGGCCTGTCTGGCAAAGGGTTGAGAACTAGCATTCATTGATCCTTCACTCCAGCCATGGTGCTAAACACTTTATATACACTCTTTTTACCCTCACAACAGTTCTGTAAAGTAAATAATATTGTCCCTTTTTTACAGATGAGTTTTTTGAGAGTTAAGTAACTTGGCATAGGTTACACAGAAGAGGAATATTTCGAAGACCGGATAAAATAATATCTAAGAAAATGCTTTGAAAACTGTAAAATACTGTACAGATTTGAACTATTATTACTTTCATCCTCAGTAGAGAAAGTAAAAATCTGTTCTTTCCAAGTGCTCTTTCCAGACAGGCATCTACCTATTCTGCATTAATATAGCAACTGTTTCCATTTCTAAAGAGGGCAAGATTAGTATTCGCTAGGTATTCTGATGGTCCAACTGTTACAACTGGCAGAAACAGTTATTTTGTAAAGACGATAGATCCAAGAGGAAACAAAAGGAAATCTACTTTCCTCACTACTCTGTTAGGATTTAATAAAATCTCAGTGTGGTAATAAAATGGTGAATTTTATTTTATGTGTGAGAATCATTGGGCTGATAATGGCCTTGCATCATAATCAGTCTCTTGGGAAGGGTCACCCTTTGCTCTTATGGCTTTACTGTCTGGTCTCTTTTTATTCACATAAGCAGTGCATTCACGACCTATTTGTCAACTTCGCAAGAACTCGGCTGTAAACAGAAACAACCAGCAGATTATCTTGATAGTTGGTGTGCTCTGAGAGATAAGACCGTTGCATCCCCAGCTGCCTCACTCCTGAATGACTGGCAACTTCTTTAGAAGAGGCTGCAGCCCTTTCTCCCATACAAAGGTTATCAAGACGCCCACCGTTCAATTTTGTTTTCCCTCGTGGTTGTAACTACTATGTTAATTAGAATGATTCACCTTCTTATGGGAATATAATATATTACAGTAGGGAAAAAGAGGCAGAACTTCATTCCCGTGTTCTGATGAGGACTATGTGGTTTGTTACATCTTTTCTTAACTCAATGTGGCTAATGGTATATCTCGCCTATTTTGCATCTCAGGACTCAAATGATCAAATATAGAAATTTCTTATTTCTTATGATCTGGATGCATTATGATCCTCATTTATTTAGTTGAAAAGACTGAGGAAATTCTCAGGCCAATTTAGAAAGTGCTGGCAAAAGCCCCAGAGTGAGAAGTCCGATTACGTGATCCTCCACCATACTTTTGCATACCCTACCATGACTTCTTTCAGTGTGGCAAGTTTATTTTTCTATAAAAATATTTACCTCGTAGGGATTCAAACAAGATGAAGGAAAAATATACAACAAGGTTATAGCTATGATCTGTATTGACTCAAAATTGTTCTGCTACAATGGCACGCTAACAGATTTCCTCTTAAAACTCTTTTTTCTTTTTTTAAAACGCTGATTCTTTGGAAGCAGTATGGGCATTGACAACTTTGGGCTTTTGGGGCTGGCTGGTCCTATTTCTGGGACCTGGAACTTGCTTACTTTTAACTTTAAAAAACTTGAGATCAGAGCTTGATAAATTCTCAAAGTCGTGGAGCAGTTTTGTTCACTGAAGCTAGAACTAAAGGTCAATTCAGAATTTGGAGGAAGCCCAGATGGGTTGTCAGGGCAGGCTTTCCAGAGGTGGAAATCCATTATAGATTGCAGCATTACTCCTAGACAGGTACTCCTTATGTGTATATTCTTGGTCATATGATGCGAAGGAGTTGAAAATGAGTGGTAAGACTTTCCTTCGGTACTATATATATTTTATTTTTTTAGAGAAACCACGTACTGAGCATAAGACTGGTTGTTTTGTAGACATTATCTCATTTAATCTTCACAACAACTCAGTGAGATATATACTATTATCATCCTTATTTTATATATATAACAAACCGAGAGGCCAAGGATTTGCTCAAGTTCAAATAGCTTCTAAAAAGCCGCATTGGAAATCAGTTTTAGGGCTGCAGGACTCCAAAGTCCAGGCCTTTAACTATTATCCTATATTTTATTTTACGATGTTGTTTTATTCAAAGTTTTAAGTAAATCATATTTTTACACAACATATAACTTAAATTCACCAAAAGAACTTGTTTCGTGTAAGGGTTCTATTGTGAAATCTTTTATAAAGTGACTATCACTTATCAGATAATATCTATATGAATCCATATTTTCTTAGATATTAAATTTTTTTAAAGTGATAACCTTGAGTTTTTTAAAATTCAGCAAATATTGGGCATTCACTGTGTGCCAGATATTGAGGAAAGAATAATCATTAAATCATACATAGTTTTTAAACTCTTGGAACTTATGGAATAGTGTTTTCTAGGCTTATCTGATCATCTCTTTGGGCTTAAATACACCTTCTATGTGCTTCTATAAAACTCTGCTTTTATTATATATATCAAGTATAATAATAATTATAAAAACATGCTAAAAATATCCAGGTACTCATCATGCAGTTAATAAAGAGAACATTAACAACAAATCTCTAGGACTCTCTCTCCAACCGTATCTCCTTCCCTTCCCTATAGAGAGCAAAACACTATCCTTAATGACAGCCATTAGCTTTTTTCTTTTCTTTTTTATTGTATTAAAATATATATGACATGAAATCTTGTATCTTCCACTTTAAACATTTTTAAGTGTAAAATTCAATGACATTAATTACATTCACAGCGTTGAGCAAGCATCACCACTATTCTCAAAACTTTTTTTTTTATCACCCCAAACAGAAAATCTGTACCCATTAAGCAATAACTATCCACTCCCTGCTCCACCCAGCTCTTAGTAACCTCTACTTTCTGCCCAATAGAATTTGCCTATTCTAGATCCGCCTCCCCTGATGCACCCCCCACCCCCACCACACACACATTGGGCAGAGAAAAGAACTTTTAATAATAAGGCTGGGTCAACTAGATAACATTTGGAAAGGATCTCCCCACCTCCAGTTTTACTGAGATGTAATTGACATATAGCACTGTATAAGTTTTAAGGTGTACAGCATAATGATTTGATTTATGTGTATATTGCAAAATGACCACAGTAAGTCTAGTTAATATCTATCATGTTGCAGTCACACATTTTTGTCTTGTGATGAGAACTTTTAAGATTTACTCTTAGCAACTTTCAAACGTACTATACAGTGTTGTCAATTATAGTCACTATGCTGTACATTATATCCTCAGAATTTATATATGGAAGTTTGTACATTTTGATCACCCTCACCCAGATCCCCATCTCCTGCTTCTGGTGACTACAATCCGATCTCTGTTTCTATGAGATTTTTAGATTCCACATATAACTGAGATGATACAGTATTTGTCTTTGTCTGACTTGTTTCACTTAGCATAAAGCCCTCAAGGTTCATCCATGTTGTTGCAAATGGTAGGATTTCTTTTTTTTATGGCTGAATAATATTCATTGTATATATACCACATTTCCTTTATCCATTCATTCCGCAATTGACACTTAAGTTGTTTCCATGTCTTGGCTGTTGCAAATAATGCTGCAATGAACATTGGTGTACAAGTATTTGTTTAAATCCCTGATTTCAATTCTTTTGAGTTTATCCCTAGGATTGGAATTGCCAGATCCTATGGTAATCGTATGTCCATCTTTCTGAGGAACTGTCTGTTTTCCATAGCAGCTGCACCATTTTACATTTCTGTCAGCAATGCACAGGGGCTCCAAGCTTTCTGTTTCCTTGCCAACACTTGTTATTTTTCATTAAAAAAATTATAGCCATCTTAGTAGGTATGAAATGATATTTCATTGTGATTTTGCTTTGCATTTCTCTAATGACTAATAATGTTGAGCTTATTGGCAATGTGTATATCTTTGGAGAAATATCTATTCAAGTCCTTTGCCCATTTTTTAATTCAGCTGTCTTTTTTTGTTGCCGAGTTGTAGGAGTTCTTTATATATTTCTGAATAATAAATCCTTTCAAATATATGATTCACAAATATTTTCTATCATGGTGTAAATTGTCTTTTCACTTCCTTGATAATCTCCTTTGATACACAGACATTTTAGATTTTGATAGAATCCTATATATTTTTTTTCTTTTGCTGTTCGTGCTTTTGATGTCATTGCCAAATCCAAGGTCATCAAATGTCACACCTGTGTTTTTTTTTGTAAGAGTTTTATGATTTTAGCTGTTATGTTTTTTAGGTCATTGATCCACTTTGAGTTAATTTTTGTATATGGTGTGAGATAAAGGTCAAAACTTCATTCTTTTGTATGTGATAATCCAGTTATTCCAACACCATCTGTTGAAATGACTATTCTTTCCCCATTGAATGGACTTGGCACCCTTGTAAAAATGTATAGGTTTATTTCTGGAGCCTCGATTCTATTCCATTGGTCTATATATCTACAATTAAGCCAATATCACATTGTTTTGAATACTGTAGCTTTGAGTAAGTTTCGAAACTGGGAGGTGTGAGTCCTCCAACTTTGTTTTACTTAAGGTTGTTTTGGCTATTCAGAGTCCCTTGCAATTGGCTATTCAGAGTGACTGCCATTTTATATATATGTAAAGATCAGTTTTTTCCATATCTGCAAAAAAGGCTATTGAAATTTCGATTATGATTGCATTGAATTTGTAGATCACTTTAGGTAGTACTGATATTTTAATAGTAATAAGCATTCCTACTGAAGAACATAGGATGTATTTCCATTTATTTGGGTCTCTTTTAATTTCCTCCAGCAATGTTTTGTAGTTTTCAGTGTTCTAGTCTTTTACCTCATTGGTTAAACTTATTCTTAGCTATGTTATGGTAAATGTAATTGCTTTCTTAATTCCCTTTTGGGATTGTTCATTACAAATGTTTAGAAACAACTAATTTTTGTGTATTGATCTTGTACCCTGCAAATTGCTGAATTTATTAGCTCTAGTAACTTTATTGTTGATTCTTTGGGATTTTCTATGCATGGGGCCATGTTATCTGCAAATAGAGATAGTTTTACTTCTTTCTTTTCAATCTTTTATTTCTTTTTCTTGTCTAATTGCTTTGGCTAGAACTTCCAGTACAATGTTGAATAGCACTGCTGAAAGTGGACATCATTGTCTTATTCCTGATTTTATAGAGAAAGCTTTCAGTCTTTTACCATTGAATATGATGTTGCTATGGGTTATTATAAATGCTCTTTATCATGTTGAGAGAATTCCCTTCAATTTCTAGTTTGCCCTTAGTTTTTTTTCAATTACAGTTGACATTCAATATTCTGTTAGTTTCAGGTGTATAACTTAGTAGTTAGATATTTATATAACTTTCATAGTGATCTCCTTGATAAGTCTAGTATCTACCTGACACCATATGTAATTATTACAATATTATTGACTGTATTTCCTATGCTGTGCTTTATATCCCTGTGACTATTTTGTAACTGCCAGTTTGTACTTCTTAATCTCTTCACTTTTTTCACCCAGCCCCCCAACCTCCCTCTCATCTGGCAACTGTCAGTTTGTTCTCTGTCTCTGAGTTTTTTTTTCCATGAGTGTCAAATGCCTTTTCTGTATCAATTCAGACAATCACGTGTTTTTCCTTCATCCTATTAATGTAATTTATTGCATTGATTGATTTTCTTATGTTGAATCACTATTGTATTCCTAGAATAAATCCAACTTGGTCACAGTGTATAATCATTTTAATATGCTGTTGGATTAGGTTTCTTGTGTTTAATTGAGGATTTTGTGTCTACATTCATAGGAAATTTCAGTTTGTGATTTTTCTTTTCTTGTTATGCCCTTATCTGGTATTAGTATTGGGATAATAATGGCTTCATAGAGAATTTCAAGTTTTGGGAGGAGTTTGAGAAGAATTAGCATTAATTCTTCCTTAAATGTTTGGTAGAATTCACCGGTGAAGCCATCTGGTCCTGGACTTTTCTTTGTCTTTTATCCTCTTTGAGAAGTTTTCTGCCATTTTTCAAATAATTTTTCTGCCCTTTCTCTCTCTTCTCCCTCTGGAACTTCCATAATTTATATGTTTGTCTGCTTGGTGGTGTTCCACACATCTCATAGACTCTGTTCTGTTTTCTTCATTTTTTTCTTGCTTTCTGCTCCTCAAACTTGGTAAGTTGAGTTATTCTATTTTCAAGTTCACTGATTTTTCCTTTTGTCTGCTTAAATCTGCTATTGAACCCCTCTAGTGATTCTTCACTTCAGTTACTGTATTTTTCAGTTCCAGAATTTATCTTTGGTTTCTTTTTATAATTTCTATATCTTTATTAATATTCCCATTTTGTTCCTACAGTGTATTCCTGATTTCCTGTAGTTGTTTGTGCATCTTTTCCTTTTGCAGTTTCAGTATATTTAAGATAGTTGTTTAAAAGTCTTGCTCTAGAAAGTTCAATATTTGGGCTTTCCCAAGGATGGTTTTGGCCAATTTATTTTGTTCCTTTGAGTGGGCCATATTTTCCTGTTTCTTTGTATGCTTTGTAATGTTTATTGAAAACCGAACATTTGAATATTATAATATAACTCTGGAAATCAGATTTTCCCCCTTCTCTAGGATTTGCTGTATTTTTATTTTTTGATTATCGAAGATTGCAGTGGTCTATTGTTTAGTGACTTTTCCAAAATATGTTGGAAAGACTGCATATCTTGTCATCTGTGGTCCCTGAAGTCTCTGTTCCTATAGAGAATTCCTTGAAGGTCAGAAGATAAAATTAATTTGAAATACAATACCCCCTTAAAAAAAAGAAAAAAAAATACCAAACACCTATCCCTGTCTTTGCAGATTGGCTCTGTGCTGGAGCATTCAACAGTTTTTCAGGCTTGTAGTGAGCCTAAGGGTCAGCCCGAGATGAAAATTTAGTCCTCCCAAGTCTTTACTGAGCATGTGTTTTGCCCTGGACATGTATGTCTCTAAATCCCGAATGCTTTTGAATGTCCTAATTTCCCAAATCTCTAAATCCCGAATGCTTTTGAATGTCCTAATTTCCCAAATCTCCCTCAGCTTTTCCTCCCAGGCCTTAGGTGGTCTATTGTATATCTGGGTCTTAAGTTTTTACCCCATCTATGGGTTCTTATTCTGCTTTACAGTTCTTTTTTAACAATGCATTCAGTTTTTCTGGCCTGAGTTCTGAGTAGTCTGGAGATAAGCAGTTGAGGCATTCCTTCAGGTAACTCCTACACAGCTTGGAATGGGAAAACATGATAATTTACAAATAAGTTCTACTTCTTCCAGAACCAGAGTCCACATTAGGGACGTGGGCTGCTGCTGCTCCAATGCTGCCACCACGCCAGGGTTTAGTGGTAAGGCAAGAGCAAGTAAAAATACCACAAAGCTTTCCGGCTCCTTTGAGCTGTCTTTTTCTTGAGCGTTCATTTGGTTGTTATAAACCTTTGACTATTTTCCAGAGTTCTGACAAAGTAGGTTCTGACAATTTCTGCTTGTTTTTCAATGTTTCTGTGGGGGAGCAAGACCTAGAACTGCCTGCTCCACCATTTTGCTGACATCATTACCATTAACGTTTAATACACTAGAACTTTTGGTTTACAAAGCACCTCTAATTTCTGTCATGACTCAGTGTTTCCGGAGTGGTTCGAGACCTACTTATTTGTCTAGTTTATACTCTTAATGAAAGGTATTGCTGCCAGTGATGACCACAATTTCTATAGTTAAGGTCCTTTAAGTCAGTAGTTCTTAAACCTGGCTGCACATTACACTCACTTATGGAGTTTTTTTTTAAAAATTGAGTTGCTCAGACTCCTCCTCAGACTTGGAGAAATAGAAACTTTAAGAGTAAATAAGAAAGTAAGTGCAACTAGGGTTCTCTTGTGAAGAATTCTATCGTGAAAGAGATTTTATATATATGGATATATAAAGTTTAGTAAAGCACTATCCATATCATTATAGTAAAGCATAAGTATAGCTCATTCTTGAAAAATAAAATTAAAATTTACTTATAGAAATTGTAACATTTTTATTCATAAGTATTTTACTTCAAGAAAGGCAAAACATGCTAGTTAAAGCTAATAAACAATTAACAACAGTAATGTACACATCTGAATTAGTTTTTCTAATTTTGTACTTATTATGTATCTGAATGTATATCTAGTTCTATCTATACATAGATATAATTATAAAGATTCTAAAAAATGGAATCTTTAATGTAATGTTTAATTTTTCACTATTATACCTTCATAGGAAAAAAGAAACAATAAAATGTATTTCTAAATATGTAGTTCCATGGCCAGCAGTGTTGTGACAATATTATTTATGTAGGGTTAATCTGCTTAGAACTTTTAACTTTCAGGAAATATCAGTCTAAAGTAAATCATTCATTTGAGAATGATAAAGATTCTTCATGGAAAAGAGACTCTATTGAGTCGCAGACTCTCCATCTGTTCCTCAGAATGTTCCTAATACTCCTTTCCGCACTATTTTTTCTTCTCCATCTTCCTTTCTATAGTCAAAAGCTATCTAGACCCTCCCTCTTTAGTTTAGTCTCTAGGAGAAAGGTGGGGGCCCAGTTATTTACCACTAGTCAGCTTCTCTCTTTCTCCCACGGAGGCAGTCTGTTTATCATTCTTTTTCTCTAATGGCTTAGGCAAAAAAAAAAAAAAGAGGAAACTTTAGACATTGCTTGCAGCCAACTGGCATTACCCCTTTAAGCAGGAACTTCAAGAAGAATGCTTCAGAACAACACTTTAAACTAATGTCACAAATGCTCCCTTTTAATAAAAGAACCCCCCTGAAATAATACTGTTCTCAGGAGGGTCATCTGATAGTTTTGTTATTATCTTCTAATTTCTACTATCTTTGTATAGTCATTGTGTAAAAATTATTGGAGAAAATTGATGCTGTAAATAGAATCTTCATAACAGGACTAATCCCTACACCCTCAAACCCACCTTTCATGCCTGCACACGTGGTATTATCTCTGTGCATTTATGTTTAACTTACTATACTATTCTTTTTATTGGACGGAGCTCTGATTGGTTTACTATATGACAAATATTCACTATATTTTTAGAATCTCAAGTTGCTCTCCATCTTCTTTCACATCGGTTAGAGGGACAGGGATCAAAGCAAGGAACTGGGACAGTCACTGCTTATGTTTGTGCTTTATCTCATTAAGTGCTGATCACCAGGAAAGCAAACAGCCTGTAAATTTGCCTTGCAAACAATATAACAAAGAAATCTTATAAAAAGAGGGTGAACAGAAGGTGGGTTTAATCTGTCGTAGTGTTGGTTAGCCCCAGTTTCAGACTAAGAGCGATGATACTTGGACAAAAATTGGGAGTCTGCCTGTGGGCAACATTTACCTGTTATGTAGGGATTGCTACAGAAACCTAACCGTTGGAAGTTTTCAATATACAAATAAGGATTTATTAAAGGAATTAATATCTTCGAAGACTAACAAAGCAATCCTGTTTTCCTGCAAGATAGATGAAAGGCAGAGATTTCAAAACGTTTGCTAAAAAACATCAATAGCCAATCCTGCTGATTTAATTTTTTCAATCCCTTAGGCATCAAAAGAAGTTGTGACTTGTCCACATTTGCCTTCGAAGCAAAGCAATATCGTAAATTAAAAATGGCTGTAGCTTAGCTGGCTGCATTTAATTTTTAATTAGTTGGAGCTTCACAATATTTATCAATATTTCTTAAGTTCAGTAGCCAAGGAACTTCCTTCTCACATTTGTTGTCAAGAGGGTATAGGGAGTATTGGTGACAGTCACTTACACACCAAGGAAAAGTTTTTAGATTTATCTGTCCATCACAAATACTGAAAGAAACAGTGTTTGGTCAGCTCCATTTCTCTTTTACGCTTGAACAAGCAGAGATTTCCTATTCTATTAAACCAGCTGGGGATTCACAAAAATAAACTCCTCAGAGATCTGCTGAAAAAACAGATTCCGACAACATGTGACACCCCCAACAAAAGTGTAACAAAGGCAACTGGTTTTGCATTAGGCATTTGGTTGAGGTGTGTGATTAATCCATAGGAGGCAACAGCAATACAGATTTTTGAATTAAAAAATTTCTCTCAGAATAAAAATGACAAAAAAAAGTTATATCATCTATGAGACTTATCATTCATTCATCCAAAATATATTGACTATTTTATGTCAGACACTATTTTAAGCACTTGGGATAAAGTGGTTAAAGTGGTGAACAGGTAGTCGAGCTCCTTGACATCATGAAGCTTGTATTCATTTGTAGAAATAGCCCTAAACAATATTCTGTAGATGGGTAGCACTCGAACTCTATTCAAGGTAACAGCAGTGTATTTTCAAGAAAATGTGACTATTAGTATTTCTAAATCTGTAACCTTATCAATTATATTTAATCTTACCTGAGGAATATGTTAAAAGAAGCCTAGACAAAGAAGAAATCAAGAGTAGGAATTTGTCAATATGTTTTCATCATGGCACTGGGATGGGGGGCTCTGACCTTTGCAACAGTGGACATGGATGCTTCAGACTAGCTTGATGCCACTAGTAAGGGTCATCTGACTAATTCTCACTGCTTTGATTCCAAGGTGATCAGGCAACCTTCTCTTATAATGTGGCTTCCCATATGCATTTCCCTATGAGAGGAGAATGTGCTCTCTACCTTCCAAAGAAATACAGTCTTTTTAAAAGTTATAGTTCTCACTATAAATAAATCAGCATTCCGCGTTATATTTAAATAACTTGGGAGTTAGGTTAGCCTGAATCTGAACATCTTTGAATATTCCGAAAAAGTCGAATTTCTAGAACTGTGAAGCTGAAGCTCAGACCCTCAGGAGTGTTTCTCCAAGGGTGGTTTTAAAATTTCCGGCATGAGAATTAACCTGGGGGCTTGTTAAACATACAGATTCCTGGACTCTCATACTGAATCAGAATCTTTGAGGATGGGCTCAAGACTTGCGTTTTGCTAAGGTTTCCAGATGATTTGAATGCATGGT